>NC_069501.1:1230805189-1230870189 GCF_027579735.1 Bombina bombina | reverse complement strand
CGTGCTTGTGCACGTATTCCCCCATATACATCAATGGATAGAAAGTGTTAGAAAAAAAACTAACAACTGCAATTGCGGAATTTGTATTTTAGAGGTAAAAGAGCTGTTTTACTTAGGGTGATGCCCTACAAAAGGCCCTTTTAAGGGCTATTGGTAGCTTAGTGTTAGATTAGGGGGTGTTTTTATTTTGGGGGGCTTTTTTAGTTTTATAGGGGTATTAGATTAGGTTTATTTTTTTTATTTTTGATAATTTGGTTTATTTTTTTCTGTAATTTTAGACTTTTATTTTTTGTAATTTTAGATTTATTTATTTTATTTTAATCTTAGTTTTCTTTTTAAGTAATGTTAGGATTTTTTATTTTAATTTTAACTTGGTATTTTTTTATTTTATGTAATTGGGGTTAATTAAGGGGGTGTTAGGTTAGGGGGTTTAGTGATTAAATTATTTATTTGCGTTGTGGGGGATGGCGGTTTAGGGGTTAATAGTTTAATTAGGTTTATTGCGTTGTAGGGGATGGCGGTTTAGGCGTTAATAGGTTTATTTTATTAGTAGCGATGTGGGGGGCCAGCGGTTTATGGGTTAATAAGTTTATTGTAGTAGCGATGTGGGGGGCCGACAGTTTAGGAGTTAATAACTTCATTTAGGTTTTAGCAATGTGGGGGCCGGTGGTTTAGGGGTTAATAGGTTTATTTAGTGTTGGCTCTGTGGGGGGAGGGGGGAGGTGGATAAGGAGTTAATAGGTTTAATATAGTATTTGCGATGCGGGGGGCGGTTTAGGGGTTAATAGGTAGTTTATAGGTGTTAGTGTACTTTGTAACATTTTAGTTATGAGTTTTGTGAAACATTTTTGTTTTGCAAAATCCACAACTACTGGTCTCAGATAGCGGAATGGATTGCAGCGGTATAAGCTATGTACTGTAAGTATAACTCATTTTTTGAGTGCAGAATGGAGAGTTGCGTAAAGGCTAAAATGCTAGTGGTATAGCCATACCGCCGCGACTTGTAATACGGGAGACCTGCATATTCCACACGCAATGGCCAATTTTTCAGCGGTATAGCTGTACCGCACAACTTGTAATTTTGATGAAAGATCTGTAACTGCCCCTAGTCGCAGTTGCAAGTCATTCTCCCTTATAAATAGAGCACCATCTCTTTTAAGTTCCAATGTGACTGTCTTCACAAAAATTCCTTCAAAACATTAAAAAAAACTAATAAAATTAACAGTCCACTCTAACAGATGCACAAGGGAGCACTTGGGAACAGTCAAAGAGAAATAAAACAAAAATAATAAGACATACATGTGTTTTACGGTACCACCTATACAAACAAATTGGATGCAGAACTAAGCTATGAAATCCTAACTCGGTGGTATTTAACGCCAACCAGTCTCACACTTATAGATCCACATTGATCAAATTTGTGTTGGAGAGGGTGCAGAGGAATTGGTAACATGTCGCACATTTGGGAGTGCAAATGCATCAAGCCATTATGAAATAAAGTAGAATGTCCAGGGTCGGACTAGGAACAAAAAGCAGCCCTGGAAAATTTGGAGACCAGCCCTATTTTCGGTTGAGTCAGTAGAATGCACATGCCCCATTTTTCTCAATGAAGATTACTGGAATACTCTTTCCCCCGATATCTTTTTTTACAGAATTATTTTATTTTAGTTTTGTTTTAAAAAAGTGCCAGATTGTTGTTATATAGGCACCCTAAAACCCAATTTCATCCATTAATCAACTTTTTATCTTGTAGTTTTCAAGCCCAGCTGATGCAGCCCACCAGGAAATCTCCTGGTATCCTGGTAGGCCAATCTGACCTTGAGAATGTCTGGGTAAATATCTATTTGGAGCAACTTATACTCTCCAAATTTTACAAGCCCTACTGAACTTTAAACCCCAGGTACAAGCAAATTAAGACTGACATTGTTTCAAATTGCCATTAATGGAATACAATGGGAGCGCTATGAATTGTGCTCTAGTGATGTTAGTGCACCACAGCGTTATCATTTTTACTCTACACTTGTAATCTAGGCCAGATTTTCTAACACTGGCATACATAGTCATGTAATCTAACTCCACCAATAGAGAGGTTATCTCCCCTTTACAGTAAACTTGATGTCCATCAGCCAAAATAACCAATGAATGATTAGACTAAGGGAATTCCACTTGATGCTATTCAATAGCTATTGACTGTGTGTTTGCGTTTGCCACCATTGCTTTAAAAAAAGTCCTGCTCTACATATGAGTGCGTGGATGATTGCTGTCATTTTTGTAGCTTGTCAACTGAGCTTTTAGCCATGCGCTTCTAACTGATGCTTAGCCAGGAATACCGGGAACCATTAAACTTAAAATATTCAGTGTACACCGATTATTAATTTTGCCAGTCTTACTGTAATTTACTTATACAAATTGTACATTTCCCCTTAGAGGCTTGAATAAATAAATACTGCATGTTTCCTTATGCTGCCTTTTTCCAGACCCTGCAACATGCTACACAATGAATGCTTAGAGGCCAGATATAAATTAGCTTATCATGCTCTAACTATGATACCAGATGAACACACTCAAAAGAGTGTAATACAGTACTGCTCAGGGTTGTAAAATGAGCTTGTAATGTTTGTAAAAAAAATATATTGATCATCTGCGCAGATCTTTAGCAGTGCAGTGCTTTACTGCCTATATGTAAAAAAATATGTACAAAACATATAGATTAAAAATGTACTTTAATGTGCTTTTAAAAAGATAAATTATATATACATTCTATTAGGTAATTATGAAAACTCTGATAAACTGTTTTATACTCATTTATCTGTATAATTTTTTTATGAATGGAAACATTTCACAATGAATTAAAAATGATTGCTGAAGCAAAATAAGACACGAGATCTTTAAATGCTGATTCTTCCCTGGAGATGAAACAGAATTAGGAACAACAGGGAAGTTGGACCTTTTTTTTGTTTCCTGTAAGGGCTTTCTGAATTATTAACAAATAAATGATCTACTGTGGTTACTGTAAAGGTCACTGAGCCACATAATCTTTCCATAGGATGGTAAACCTTATATAATATTCTCATCTTCATTGTAATATACTCATTCTGTAAAGTATGGGATTTTAAGTCTTTGGAGGTGAATTAGAAATTAAACTGCACAGTTCTTGAATCTTATCTGGCTTAAGAAAAACTGATCTAATTATCTGTAAGACAGTTTAGCTAAAAATAATTCAAGTATCTTAACATCAGTCCCTTTTGAGAGCTTCAGTCCTTAGAGGCAGAAAGCAGATACTTTATAAAAATTATTTCAACATGGTAATGTAATTAGCTGCAATGTGGCCTCTCTTAGATGTACAAAATTAAACCAACATCATTTTTCTATGATGATTTCCCCCCCTTTAGCTATTGTTAATTAAAGTGAACTCAAACATCATATTCAAGACATTCATTATTTCACAATGCATTTGGTTTTTCATTTCTTGTGAACCTAAAATGGTTGCCCTACTGAGCTTGAAAATGGGATCAGCACTCTCCAGAGTATGGTTTAAATCAAAATATACTTTTCTTAATATGTTACCCCTCTTTACTTAACCTGGTCACCAACTGTCTCTGAGCAATTTTCATCTGGATGTCTTCACACTACCTCTAACTTAGTCTCTCAAAAACTAAGCCTCTTCTTATTCACCCTCTCCTAGACACCCTACACCTGATATTGCTTTTACTGTAGGGGGTCTCTGTACTTAAAACATCAAACAAGGTCCTCTGTTTTGGCATCACAAGACTGAACTCACTCCACATATGCAAGTGCCTATTAAATCCTGCCAGTTATACCTTTGCTACATATGCCTTCCTTACCCAAGACACTACCAAAATATGAAATAATACATATATTTGTATGTTCCTGTTCTTCCCTCTTCATACTCCAAAACTTCTCACATCTTGTTCCTACTCTTGGAACTCTCTACTCCACTACACCAGACATTCTCAAACCTTGTATAACTTCAAATGCTCTCTGAAAACCCAGCTATTACCACCTAACTGGCAAAATACATTGTGAAGTGGCATATCTCACTGCTGTAACAGCATTCCACATGACAAACTATGCCAAATCTTATGCCTTCCCACCCTTAAATCTGTAGACTATAAGCTCTTCGGAGCAGGGTCCACCTTATATTGATATATATATTATTTTTTTATGTATAATTTATATTGATTTTTCAAAATAACAAGAAATGAACATATCAAATGGATCATAGAGCATAACATCTCTATCAACATAATGGCATAGACCAGAGATTTATTTTCTGATGTCCGGTGTTGGGACATAAGACCATATAAGAGCTGTACCTTCTCTGTTACCTTATATTGATTTGTATGTTTAGTGTGTTTTATGTATCTGTATTTTTATTTATTTTTTGAATACTTTTTTTATTGAGGTTCAAGTCATGGCATACATGTAAACAATAGCAGTTAAAGGGACAGTCTACCATTGAATTGTTATTGTTTTAAAAGATAGATAATCCCTTTATTACCCATTCCCCAGTTTTGCATAACCAACACTGTTATATTAATATACTTTTTACCTCTGTGATTACCTTGTATCTAGGAACCTTCTTCCAGCCCCCTGATCACATGACTTACTGTGACTGTTTATTATCTATTGTCTTGCATGTAGCATTGTGTTGGGCTAAATCTTAAATAACTCCCTGTGCCTGAACACAGTGTTATCTATATGGCCCACGTGTACTTTCTGTCTCTTTGTGCTGAAAAGAGATTTAAAAAGCCTGTGATAAGAGGCATCCCTCAAGGGCTTAGAAATTAGCATATGAGCCTACCTATGTTTAGTTTAAACTAAGAATACCAAGAGAAAAAAGCAAATTTGATTATAAAAGTAAATTGGAAAGTTGATTCAAATTAAAAGTCCTATCTGAATAATGAAAGTTTAATTAATACTGGACTGTCCCTTTAAGTCAATACAGAAGTTTGTTTCAATACAGAAAGACAAAAACGGTACAAGTTATAGAAGATAAACATATCCTATGAGAATATTGAAAGAAAACCTAAGTATAAAGCATGCCAGAAAACGTTATACCTTCTGACACAAAAGACCACTTTTGGACCTTGCATAAAGAAGCATTACAGAAGGCGATTATGATCAAAATGAGACCACTCTTGGGTCTCTGCTTAAAACCTCAGTTTTCTTATTTTATATTATATGTATCAATATTTTATGAAAAAATAAGCTTAAAATGTGAAAAGCATGAGCTTTGAGAATCATATGGAGAATGTTCAGAATTAGCAGCTCAAGGTACAGGAGGGCATTATCAGCGGTTAAGCGCATATAAGCAGGTTAGGAAGAGGTAGTAAATGACTCCCAAATTCTCTGGGGGTAGTCATACATATGATTGTCATCTACAGAAACCGTATGAGTGTGCAAATTACTCTCTCATAAGCTAGGTGAGGGGACGGACGGACATGTAAATAACTAAATACCCTATATCTCGCTTATGTAAAACATACTGGAAGTATATCGAGAGCATTATGTTGGTTGCTGCAGTCTGCTAAGCCACATCCTAAATATAACAACATGGCCGTTTGTGCAAAGTTAAACATAATTCTATTTCTATATAGATATTACCCCAGGTCAGTTTTATTTAAGCAACAAAACTATCTAGAGGCTGTGAGGCATGTCTGTAGAGGGCTAAAGGAGCTAATAACCCCAAGATCGTGAGTAAGACATGTGGGTGGAGAATGAAGCTAACTATATAAATCTATAGGTTTAATGCCAACTAGGATAAACTATATCTAATTGTGTGATTGACTCAAACTTGAGATAATGTGCCTGTAATAGGCTGTCTGGACTTTGAGTAAATAATGCTGTATGCAGGTCATCATAAAAAACCCAGATGTCAAAGTAGCCACTCTGTTCCGCCTGCAAGTTGAGGGGCGGAATAGCACACCTATATTAATCCCACATAGAAGTTTCCCCCCCACAAACATATAATTAAGAAAAAGGGTAAATGCCAGGAACTGAAACGTATTGTCCCAGATGCAATAATATTACGTTAGGATTATTGAAGTCATAATGGGGGTAGATTAAGGTCCGCATATAGTTATTGCTTGAAGCAGCACACAAACAGATCTTCTGGAAATGCGAGGAGATGTAGTGTGTATAGGGTGTGATGGAACTGTAAGTGATTACCCTAAAGTATCTGTCTCTGGGGATCCGGCTGTAAGGAGCACCGTCTCACACACCTTGGAGCCTGTACCAGTTATTTTCAACCGATCCCGGTCCTGCTCTGTTCTGAGTTGGCAATAGCTTGTGTGATACGGAGTGTTTGTAGAGAACTTTGTCCCCGTCGAGTGTGATGGCTGTCATATCTTGGGAGGTGCGGATATCCCATTCCACGGCAGGCAAATGGCATAGCTGTCTAACTAGAAAAATAGTGACCTTGGTCACCAGAGGGCGCTATATACAATAAATATGTACAATATTAAAATACTATAAAAAACAAAAAATAATATATAAAAATATATATAAACCGCAAGTGAACTGCATTTAACAATTGTGTATCTTATGCATATACAGTGGGGCAAAAAAGTATTTAGTCAGCCACCAATTGTGCTTAAGAAGATGAGAGAGGCCTGTAATTTTCATCATAGGTATACCTCAACTATGAGAGACAAAATGTGGAAACAAATCCAGACAATCACATTGTCTAATTTGGAAATAATTTATTTGCATATTATGGTGGAAAATAAGTATTTGGTCACCTACAAACAAGCAAGATTTCTGGCTCTCACAGACCTGTATCTTCTTCTTTAAGAGGTTCCTCTGTCCTCCACTCATTACCTGTATTAATGGCGCCTGTTTGAACTTGTTATCAGTATAAAAGACACCTGTCCACAACCTCAAACAGTCACACTCCAAACTCCACTATGGTGAAGACCAAAGAGCTGTCGAAGGACACCAGAAACAAAATTGTAGACCTGCACCAGGCTGGGAAGACTGAATCCGCAATAGGCAAGCAGCTTGGTGTGAAGAAATCAACTGTGGGAGCAATAATTAGAAAATGGAAGACATACAAGACCACTGATAGTCTCTCTCGATTTGGGGCTCCACGCAAGGTCTCACCCTGTGGGGGCAAAATGATCACAAGAACGGTGAGCAAACATCCCAGAACCACACAGGGGGACCTAGTGAATGACCTGCAGAGAGCTGGAACCAATGTAAAAAAGGCTACCATCAGTAACACACTACGCCACCAGGGACTCAGATCCTGCAGTGCCAGACATGTCCCCCTGCTTAAGCCAGTACATGTCCGGGCCCGTCTGAAGTATGCTAGAGAGCATTTGGATGATCCAGAAGCGGATTGGGAGAATGTCATATGGTCAGATGAAACCAAAGTAGAACTGTTTGGTAAAAACACAACTCGTCGTGTTTGGAGGAGAGAGAATGCTGAGATGCAACCAAAGAACACCATACCTACTGTGAAGCATGGGGGTGGCAACATCATGCTTTGAGGCTGTTTCTCTAAAAAAGGGAACAGGACGACTTATCCATGTACATGAAAGAATGAATGGGGCCATGTATTGTGAGATTTTGAGTGCAAACCTCCTTCCATCAGTAAGGGCATTGAAGATGAAACGTGGCTGGGTTTTTCAGCATGACAATGATCCCAAACACACCGCCCGGGCAATGAAGGAGTGGCTTCCTAAGAAGCATTTCAAGGTCCTGGAGTGGCCTAGCCAGTCTCCAGATATCAACCCCATAGAAAACCTTTGGAGGGAGTTGAAAGTCCGTGTTGCCCAGCGACAGCCCCAAAACATCACTGCTCTAGAGAAAATCTGCATGCAGGAATGGGCCAACATACTAGCAACAGTGTGTGACAACCTTGTGAAGACTTACAGAAAACGTTTGACCTCTGTCATTGCCAACAAAGGATATATAACAAAGTATTGAGATGAACTTTTGATATTGACCAAATACTTATTTTCCACCATAATTTGCAAATAAATTCTTTCCAAATCAGACATTGTGATTGTCTTAATTTGTTTTCACATTTTGTCTCTCATAGTTGAGGTATACCTATGATGAAAATTACAGGCCTCTCTCATCTTCTTAAGTGGGAGAACTTGCACAATTGGTGGCTGACTAAATACTTTTTTGCCCCACTGTATGACAAACATTAAATGAATGAAAAGGGGAACCTCATTAAAAAGTGATGTATTCAGCTCCAATGTAAAAAGTGCAATGACATCAATAATAGGGGTTCTGATGTGAAGTAGCGTAGTATAGAGTCCCAAATATTCACTTGAGAAATCTCACTTCATCCGGCCGCACCCTCCAAACTTTCCCCAGCAGGAAATAGAAACTTCTAAAAAATGGACAAAGAGAGGCGCACAAATGTGTGTATCAATATAGGCAATAGGGAGACAAACTGCTGTTGATCTTTGCGCAGGGTAGTCATAATAGTGAAGAGCACACCAGTGTGCTTGTGGAAACAGGCTGGTGATCAGAGCTGACCAGCTGGCTCTCTCCGGTCTGCAGCTCTCCTAGGGCGGTTTGGGCGTCTGGTAGTGATCTGCTTGTTAGGTATACAGGGAGTGCAGAATTATTAGGCAAGTTGTATTTTTGAGGATTCATTTTATTATTGAACAACAACCATGTTCTCAATGAACCCCATTAATATCAAAGCTGAATATTTTTGGAAGTAGTTTTTAGTTTGTTTTTAGTTTTAGCTATTTTAGGGGGATATCTGTGTGTGCAGGTGACTATTACTGTGCATAATTATTAGGCAACTTAACAAAAAAACTAATATATACCCATTTCAATTATTTATTTTTACCAGTGAAACCAATATAACATCTCAACATTCACAAATATACATTTCTGACATTCAAAAACAAAACAAAAACAAATCAGTGACCAATATAGCCACCTTTCTTTGCAAGGACACTCAAAAGCCTGCCATCCATGGATTCTGTCAGTGTGTTGATCTGTTCACCATCAACATTGCGTGCAGCAGCAACCACAGCCTCCCAGACACTGTTCAGAGAGGTGTACTGTTTTCCCTCCTTGTAAATCTCACATTTGATAATGGACCACAGGTTCTCAATGGGGTTCAGATCAGGTGAACAAGGAGGCCATGTCATTAGATTTTCTTCTTTTATACCCTTTCTTGCCAGCCACGCTGTGGAGTACTTGGACGCGTGTGATGGAGCATTGTCCTGCATGAAAATCATGTTTTTCTTGAAGGATGCAGACTTCTTCCTGTACCACTGCTTGAAGAAGGTGTCTTCCAGAAACTGGCAGTAGGACTGGGAGTTGAGCTTGACTCCATTCTCAACCCGAAAAGGCCCCACAAGCTCATCTTTGATGATACCAGCCCAAACCAGTACTCCACCTCCACCTTGCTGGCGTCTGAGTCGGACTGGAGCTCTCTGCCCTTTACCAATCCAGCCACGGGCCCATCCATCTGGCCCATCAAGACTCACTCTCATTTCATCAGTCCATAAAACCTTAGAAAAATCAGTCTTGAGATATTTCTTGGCCCAGTCTTGACGTTTCAGCTTGTGTGTCTTGTTCAGTGGTGGTCGTCTTTCAGCCTTTCTTACCTTGGCCATGTCTCTGAGTATTGCACACCTTGTGCTTTTGGGCACTCCAGTGATGTTGCAGCTCTGAAATATGGCCAAACTGGTGGCAAGTGGCATCTTGGCAGCTGCATGCTTGACTTTTCTCAGTTCATGGGTAGTTATTTTGCGCCTTGGTTTTTCCACACGCTTCTTGCGACCCTGTTGACTATTTTGAATGAAACGCTTGATTGTTCGATGATCACGCTTCAGAAGCTTTGCAATTTTAAGAGTGCTGCATCCCTCTGCAAGATATCTCACTATTTTTGACTTTTCTGAGCCTGTCAAGTCCTTCTTTTGACCCATTTTGCCAAAGGAAAGGAAGTTGCCTAATAATTATGCACACCTGATATAGGGTGTTGATGTCATTAGACCACACCCCTTCTCATTACAGAGATGCACATCACCTAATATGCTTAATTGGTAGTAGGCTTTCGAGCCTATACAGCTTGGAGTAAGACAACATGCATAAAGAGGATGATGTGGTCAAAATACTCATTTGCCTAATAATTCTGCACTCCCTGTAAATTCCAGGCACAAGTTTTTCTTAAAACCAAAACTTTTATTACAAGCTCTGCGAACAGGCCTTGGAACATCAAAGTAAATCAACAAGCAAGTGAAATAGCAAGTGGATATTGCTACGCGTTTCTCGGCTCTCCTGGCCGTTTCATCAGGCATAATAAACACATTTTAAAACCATCTTTTATTACCGCAACTACCAGACGTAAAAAAACACACCCCTAATATGGGTGTGTACAAATTGGCCAATGAGGATGCAAAGATCCAGGGGAGTGTACACACACACCTTCACTGACGCGTGTATATTTCTTTTCAATAGAGAAAATACTCTAAACCAATAGCGATCATATAACAACTAAAGGGGGTGTGTACACTACTATACCGGATCGTGAATGCCCATTGACAACACTCCTACTGAATATACAATATAAAAGATAAAGATGCAGTCACCGATGATAACGGATTTGATTGTGATTGATATTATCAAATGATATGTGTCTATAATCAACGTTATATAATATATATTGCCCTTGATTGCATTTGGTCAATGCCGCTACATATTAACCCCTCAATCTTAAGTGAAAATTGGTATAGCATATTAATTGGAATGGCTACAAGGAGCGTAATAGTATGTGAACATATGCAACTATTGTGTACTATTTGGGATTCAATAAAGTAAAAATAATAATTATGTATCAGTGAAAATTAATTTTTATGTTGCGGTGGCTATATGTGTTTGGACATAATCTTATTCTCGTGCTGAATATAATGTAAACTACTCATCTAATAGGGGGTGTGTTAAATTTGGAATTCTAATCAAAAATATATGTGTGGTGTATAACTGATGATGGAAACTGCTTTCATTTGAATCTGTAAATTAGAACACATTGAATATGTGAAGAAAATTGAGCGACACATGTATTTCACTTTATTTTATTTTATTTTGCTTTTATTGTTATATGACATAAAAACTAATAAAAACAATTTCAACATAAATATTAGCTAAATGGGTCACAACTCGTTTCATATAATGGCTTCAAAGTAATAATAATAATAATAAAAAAATATATATATGTGTGGTGTATAATAACCATAATGGGGAGATATGATAACTGTGAATAAATGTGATCAGAATATGCGTATTATTTAATAAGCACTATATAGAAAAATAAATTGGTATATATATATATATATATATATATATATACATGTGTACCCATATAAGTGAAGGGTCAAGGGCAATATATATTATATAACGTTGATTATAGACACATATCATTTGATAATATCAATCACAATCAAATCCGTTATCATCGGTGACTGCATCTTTATCTTTTACATTGTTTTTTCAGTAGGAGTGTTGTCAATGGGCATTCACGATCCGTTATAGTAGTGTACACACCCCCTTAAGTTGTTATACGATCGCTATTGGTTTAGAGTATTTTCTCTATTGAAAAGAAATATACACGCGTCAGTGAAGGTGTGTGTACACTCCCCTGGATCTTTGCATCCTCATTGGCCAATTTGTACACACCCATATTAGTGGTGTGTTTTTTTACGTCTGGTAGTGGCGGTAAAAAAAGCCGGTTTTAAAATGTGTTTATTATGCCTGATGAAACGGCCAGGAGAGCCAAGAAACGCGTAGCAATATCCACTTGCTATTTCACTTGCTTGTTGATTTACTTTGATGTTCCAAGGCCTGTTCGCAGAGCTTCTAATAAAAGTTTTGGTTTTAAGAAAAACTTGTGCCTGGAATTTATACCTAACAAGCAGATCACTACCAGACGCCCAAACCACCCTAGGAGAGCTGCAGACCGGAGAAAGCCAGCTGGTCAGCTCTGATCACCAGCCTGTTTCCACAAGCACACTGGTGTGCTCTTCACTATTGTGAGTACCCTGCGCAAAGATCAACAGCAGTTTGTCTCCATATTGCCTATATCGATACACACATTTGTGTGCCTCTCTTTGTCCATTTTTTAAATGGCATAGCTGCATGGAGGACTCCAAACCTCTCTCTCACATGCAATTTCTCCTTGAGTGGGCCCGAATCCCCCAATTCAGGTAGACAAGTCCGTGGTGTTTCCCCAGTAAGGGTAGGGAGGGTCGGGAGATGTGCAGGTAGAGGCTGCAGCTCAGAATCACTGTGAGGTACCTTAGAGGCAGTGGACAGCATGGACCTCTGCAGGTCTGGGTAATCTGTGTCACACTGCTGAACAATCTGGTGCGCCACTCCTCTCAAAGGATTCACTGCAGCTAGTTCAGTGCCAATTTGTGTTGCGGCTCCCTGCTCCCAGCTAGATACGTGCTCCATCTCCACATCTGTGTTTGGGCCGGTACTATCTTCCGACAGGGTTTGAAAAGGTGTATCAGCTGTGTTGATTTTAGGTGCTTGGGTCAAGTACATGTGTGGTTCTGGCAAGGGCTGCACCTCTCTTTTCACTTTAGCGCAAACACCCTTTAGGGAGGTGAATTCCTCCAACAGTACTTCGTGAAGCCTGAGGAAGTGTGCATCCAGCATGGCTTTCACTTCCCTCAGGATTAGCTTGGCATTTAGCTCCATATTGGAGGAACAAAGTGTGAGTTTCCAGCAGACGTGTTAGGCCTCTCCCCACTTCAAACAATAAAGTACCCGCTGTAATAAGGAATGATTAGGGCTTTTCCTCCTCTTTGCCAAAAGTTATCAGTGTCTATGCACTGCCTACCCAGCTTACAAGATTCCTGGGGGGGGGGGTGTTGAGAGCCTCTCACTGTAGGATTGGTGTTCTAAAGTGGTAGTCCCAATAATAACGTATCATCAGAATCAGCATAGTTTGTAGACTTTGACTGTTGAGATAGAATAGTTAAAAGATCCTCTTAGTCACTGATAAAAGGCAAATTATCTGTGAATCCCTTAGAGCCACCGATATTGCGACCATTCAAGGTGCTGCCGAGAGACACGCCCCCATGTATCTGTATTTTTAACCTTGGGACAATGTGATTATATGCCGCTACATATGTAACCAGTTATACAAAATTTGGTCGAACTTTACAAAAAATATACAATAAAACTAATAATAATAATAATCAACATCCACAGGTAAAATGCAAGCTAACCTGTCATTATGGTTTAAAAGAAAAATATGTCACTGTTGTTTTGCAACCCAGTTCCCAACTGTTTTTAGAGATGACCCTCAAATCTTCCCACTGTACTCCCTCTCCTTTAAAAGCCCTGATTTCACAAATCATGGGACAGCTCAGCCATACTTTGATAATGCCCTGCCTAAAGCTGCTTAGTGACCCTCAAATCTTCCCACTGCACTCCCTCTCCTTTAAAAGCCCTGATTTCACAAATCATGGCACAGCTCAGTCATACTTTGATAATGCCCTGCCTAAAGCTGCTTAGTGACCCTCAAATCTTCCCACTGTACTCCCTCTCCTTTAAAAGCCCTGATTTCACAAATCATGGGACAGCTCAGCCATACTTTGATAATGCCCTGCCTAAAGCTGCTTGACCCACCCATGGGACTCTACTCCACCCCAGCCTGCTCTGACTCTGCTCCAGATTGGCATGACTCCATTTATGAAACAAAGAGGTAAGTAGGGGGCACCCTTATTACGTATAACAATAATTAATATTTGTGACAAATGAATCAGTTAAAAAATATTTGCAGTGATAAATGACAATTATATGACAATGGTTATTCTGTGAATACAATAGTATGAGACAACATATAGCCTAAATTATATTGTTAGAATATACAATATGATATCATATAAACATAAAGTCCTTAGTGGCTAGCCTTGATAAAGTCTTAATAGATATGATGGTATCAGTATAGGTGATTAGTTGAAACGGTAAGGTAGCTATCTGTAGAGGATCAAGGCCACAATCCAGGATCAATGATCTGCAGTAAATATAAAAGGACAGAAGCGCCACATGGCCCAGTACTGTTGGATACAATCAAAGTAAAATATGTGACGATTGCACTCACATGTGGTAGGATATCCCTATTGGTGTGCAAGGAGTGATTTGGGGTCAAAAGCAGTCACCCAGAAGACTGACCTCCGGTGGATGTTAGGTAATCTGTAGAGGGTAATACAAAACTCAAAAAGAGCCTATATGGCCTAGTACTGTTGGTGCAAGTTGGTTGGCTGAAAAACGCTAACAATTTTAACATTTTTAAATAAAGTTTGAAACTTACCACTTGCTGCCGTACAACTTTTATTTTCTACTCCAAAATCTTGCCACTGGACTGTTAGGAGTTGCTGACTACCGGAGTATCAGTCTACTGAGTGACTTCATTGATTCCAGCTTGCTCCTATTGCACCAAGCTAGGGAGGTGCTCCAACAATTGTGAGTGCATTTCATACTATACCATTATTGCTTGCACCAACAGTACTAGGCCATATAGGCTCTTTTTGTGTTTCGTATTACCCTCTACAGATTACTTAACATCCACCAGAGGTCAGTCTTCTGGGTGACTGCTTTTGACCCCAGATCGCTCCTTCCACACCACTAGGGGTGTCCTACCACATGTGAGTGCAATCGTCACATATTTTACTTTGTGTCCAACAGTACTGGGCCATGTGGCGCTTCTGTCCTTTTATATTTAATGACTCCAATTATGTCCAATCCATATTCAGAGAAAGTAGACACAGCACAGCTCTACTGCTATAAAATAATTTATTTATTCCAAGTTACATTAAAAAAACATCAAGGGATAAAAGCCAAGGACATGCAGGACAGCACGACCCGTCTGACGCGTTTCAGCTTGTAAGCCGTAATCATAGATTGGTCTGCGTCCTCATTTAGTCTACCTTATATACACAGTTGGAATGAATTAAAAACAAGGCATGTCTGATTAACCCTCTATATATGTTGTATATTTATTAAATGTTCAAAACTAGTGCCAAAGGGCAGGATTATTACCAATTACATTTGATCCTTCATATGGAAGGAGGTGCAGACCCTTCTAATCATAATAGTTTTAAGATTTTTGTCAATATCTCTATTTCTTTATATATTGTATCTTTATAAACCTCCAAATATTGAAATTCTTGAAACAAACTTGGTAATACTTTAATTATGAAAAAAGTAGATGATATTGTTTACTATATTGTTTACTGACACCTCCGTATAATGTTTTCAAATTTTTTTGTATTTGCTGAAAATCTAGATTCTACAATAAGTTTCTGTATTTTTAACATTTCATTAGTAATTACACTAACCATACTTTTATAATTGATTCTTCCTTAAAGGGACATTGTACATTAGATTTTTCTTTGCATAAATGTTTTGTATATGATTCATTTATATAGCCCATCTGGGAGGGTCTTTATAAAAAGGTATAGTTTTGCTTATTTTTTAAGAAAATTGTGCTGATTTTCAGACTCCTAACCAAGCCCCACAGTGTCAGATGTATACTGATGTCTACAGACTCCTGCTGGCTCCTCCTTATGTTATTTGTCTTTTCATATTCAGTGAAGGTGGGAGGTGGGGAGTGTCTGCTCTATTTGTTTACCAAACCCATTTCAGTGCGTGTCCCAGACTACCTCGTCAACAGTGCTAAACTGGGAGAGTCTCAGTAAGTTTTTAAAAGGTTTTATAGTAGTTTTTAAGATCAGCATCTGTGCATATTTTTATTTATAGTAGTGTCTACTACATGCAGTTAAATGAAAATGTATGTATACTGTCCCTTTAAGTCTATATTTTTTCTTCTCTATTCTTTTTATGTTCTTTAACTAATCTTATAATAAGAAATTAATTAGCTCATTTCCAAAAATTCAATATGCCATATTTTGAGTTAAGACCCTCTGGCATTCTTGTCTTCAAATGAAAGATCCAATAACCTCTCTATTTATGTGCAACCCTGACTCTGTACCCAGACGTAGACCCCAGAAAATGTTAGAAGTGAAGATATTTGCATGTTCTGAGCAGCACAGCACTTGCTATACCCACAACTAAGTTCTACTTGTTCATTTTACGCCAGTGAGGTATCTCAGTTGGTAAAATGCCCCATCTACAAAAGCCTGTTTAAAGATCAAAGGTCAAAGATTCAAATCCTGGCAGGGCTGACTCAGCCCTTCATCCTTCCGAGGTTGATAAAAGAGTACCATTAAATTGGGTAAAAATTTAAACTATTACTATTCAGCTGCCGATTTGGTTCATTCCGAGAGCGAGGGCTGAAAAAGTGCTTTGAGTCCCACTGGGAGAAAGGCGCTATATAAATACTAGTTATTATTATTATTTTCTTCTGCTTATTATTTGTATATTTATACTTACTGGGGAGGCAAATAGATAATATTGGTCCAGCTAAAAGAAATACTTTTACATTTGAAATTAATATATATGTATGATAAGAAAGGCACATTTAACAAAATTAATTCCCGCCTTGACTATTGCAACTCCATCCTCTCTGGTCTCCCTAACTGCCATCTAGCTCCTTAACAATCCATAATGAATGCCTCTGCCAGGCTCATCTTATTTACACGTCGCTCTTCATCTGCTGCTCCTCTCTGCCAATCCCTTCACTGGCTTCCTCTTGCCTCCAGAATTAAACACAAAATTCTGACTCTGACTTACAAGACCCTCAATGGCACTGATCCCCTCTATATTTCAGACCTTGTCTCCAGATACTCTCTCTTCCATCCCCTTCGCTCACAATCTCCTACTCTCCTCCTCTCTTGTTATCTCCTCACATTCCCTTTTACAGGACTTCTACAGTCTGGCTCCTATCTTCTGGAACTCTCTGCCTCGCTCCACAAGACTCTCCCCTAGTTTTGGAAATTTCAAGCGGTCCATAAAAACTCTACTGTTCATGGATGCATACAACCTACACTAACCTTTCTTTATACCAGTTCCTCTCCTCTATTGCTATTCCCTTGAACCCTCTGTAAACCTATGAGCCCATCTGTTTGCAGATCATCTGCCAACAACAGTGCAACTCTCGGCAGGGCCCTCTACCCACTTGATCCCTATAAATGTTATCTTGCATACCCTGCCTATGTTTATAGTGCTGCGGAATCTGTTGGCGCTCTATAAATAACTGATAATAAAAATATCTGGTTTTAAGAGGAGCTGCCAGGAAAAGCATAAACAATAGCAAACAGGCTTAGTGGGTTAATGATCCTGTTTTTTAAAAATCTATTTTTGGGGGGATTTTAAAGACATTTATAAATGGAGAAAGGATGATTGATAAAGAGAGAGCTCTAATAGTATGCAGTTATATTGTCATGGTCGATATATGGGCCAGGACAATATCATGCCAGGATCATACCAAGATCAGGATCCCATAAGCTACCGCCAGAATTCATTAAGTTCTGTTTGTTCTAAAATGCAACCTGGGATCAGTGTTCCCTCTAAGACCATTTTTGTGAACGACCCAGCAGTGAAACAGTTAATTAGAGCAATGAGCAATTACCCTTATGAACTGTTTCACTGCTGGGCCACTCACAAAACTGGCCTTAGAGGGAACACTAGGCTCAGAGTCTGGCTTGCTCTGTTTGTGCCACTAGAGGAAGTTTACTTGCAGGGGTTTGTGGAAGAATATTATAATCAGTATGTGTATCTCCCCGCTATACCCCCTTTGGATTCTAGCCAATCAGAGAAGTGCTTTCTGACTACATATTGCCTTTACTCCTTGCTCTGACATGAGAGTCTTTCCTGTTCCTGGCTCCTGATTGTTGCTGGAGGAAGCGTGATTGCGAAACACGTCAGGGGAACATTAAGAGTAGTTTAAGAGAGTTGAATCTGTCGCTTTTTAACTTGCTTACTCTAACAGAAATGAATATGGATGTGTGTAATGTGATAAAAAGTTGAGAAAATATAGTGAAAGCATGGTTATGTTTATGCATGTGTTAAAATTAGATAATTAATTTGATAAAACATTGTGGATCATGTATACAATGTTACTAGAGCTTCTCACGTATCATTAGCAAAAGGCCAGATAACTATAAGTAAAGCTACCATTATAGAAGAAGCTTAGCCAAAATAAGGGACAACCGAATTTTAATGTTACTGTGTGACAGGAAACAGTGCTCTTTCGACAGCGTATGCTTAATTTTTATTGCATGTATTATCAGCATAAGGCAAGGTAACAATAAGTAAAGTTCCCACTATAGAAGGAGCTTAGCCGATAAGGGACAGCTGTGTTTCCATGTTAATGTATAACAGGGAATCAGTGCACTTGAAGCGATGTATAAAAAATAATTTTTGTTTCAACTTGGTTGCCCGGCAAGTAGAAGACCTGATAAATATAGTGCATCTGCACCCTTATTCCCTTCTCAATAATAAGTAAGGCACAATAATAAAAGATCCCGCTATATAGGAGCTTAGCCAACTTTTTGTTTCTCTTCCACACAGAGGACTAGCGCTGTATACTTACATCAGTATTTTTATACCTCACATAACCACCTACGTTGTATATTTACATTGCAGACATTCCATCTCTCCCTGATGTTCAGGGAGTCTCCCTCATTGTAATAGCGGCTCCCTGACTCCCGCAAATGAAATGCGATCTCCCTGAAACTACAAGTACCATGATCCAATGTTGCTCAAATCCGGAAAAGGATTGCCTCTAGTTGCAGTGACAAGCAGGAAGGCATTGTCACAGCAAGTCTGTCTTTACTTTCAGCGTGTTGGGTGTCTGCCGCCCTCCCTGCTGTTTGGAGGCTGCGATAAGGCTCTTGGGGGAGGAGGAGAATTGCAGCAGGCAACATCGGCTGCAGCATAGAATGAGTGAGAACTGAGAAAGAGGGGAAAAAGAGTGAAAACTGAGAAAGAGGGAAAAAAGATAGTGCGCCCCTGTGAGAGAGGAGATAGACACCCCTGCTGTCAGGTCCATATCAAACTGACTCTCTGACTCTACTGTGACATAATTACAAATAGCCTCTCAACCGCAAAATCACACACTCTCCCAGACACAAAATCCGAAAGTCATACAGGGACAACTATACTGAGTACTTCACAAGCTGGGACTCTATGCAACCCTCAAAGCATGCATCAGTTACCAAACAGACCCCTATGATTTTAATAAAATAAAACGCAAATAATACTTTATTTACTGCACGTAATTAAACTTTGTATTCTAAAATATTTGAGCATTCAACAAGTGTACGATCACTGGAAAATAGGTTTGTTGTATGTGGTTGTGCAATAAAGCTATTTTTTTTTAAATGTGAGTTTAGTGGGAAGCTACTTTAATGATAAGTCTTTATCTTATTTAGGGTTTCCAGGTGTCCAGTATATAACCGGGGGGGGGGGGGCAGCATGCAGCGCAGTAGCCGGTGAAGCCACCTCCCTGAAATTAGTTTTTGCAGGTTGATGTCTGACATTGATACTTTTAACCTCCATATAGAATGATTAAAATTTCACACACTTTTGTTTCTATTTGACTCTGCTGAGTTTGTGTTTTTAATAGTGTGAGTGTGAGTGTGTATCGATTTTGTTAACTGAACCCAAATTATTTATTTCATGATTTAGATAGAGCATGCAATTTTAAGCAACTTTCTAATTTACTGCTATTCTTAATCACCAAGATTACAAGTTGTGCACTAAAATAATGCTAAAAATGTAGCGGTACCGCACTTTCCATAGCGCTTTACAAGTTACAGAAAAACCTTCTTTTGTTGTGCAATATGGTGCGTTAAGCTCCATATCGCACAAAAGCCAAGGCCTGACTTGATGTAGTTGTGCACGTTTTCCCCCATAGACATCAATGTCTATGGGGACAAGAAAGTTATGTAAAAACCTAACAACCTAACATAAACCCCTAGTCTAAATACCCCTAATCCGCCGCCCCCCGACATCGCCGACACTAAATAAAGTTATTAACCCCATAATTTGCCGCCCCCGACATTGCCGACACTAATTAAAATTATTAACCCCTAATTCGCCACACACCAGCATCGCTAACACCGAAATAAGTCTATTAGCCCCACATCGCAGATACTAAACTAAACCTATTAACCCCTAAACCGCTGGCCCCCACATAAAATATCTAAGATTACAAAAATAATACGATAAGACAAAATTATCCAAAATAATAAAAATAAAACTAAATTTAATACCCCTATAAAAACAAAAAAAAGATACCCCAAAATAAAAACACCCCCTAATCTAACAATAAACTACCAATAGCCCTTAAAAGGACCTTTTGTAGGGCATTGCCCTGAAGCAATCAGCTCTTTTACATAAAAAAATTACAAAGTACCCCCTAACAGTAAAACCACGCACCCAACCAACCCCCCAAAATAAAAAACCTAAGTCTAAAAAAACCTAAGCTACCCATTGCTCCTAAAGGGGCATTTTTATGGGCATTGCCCTTAAAAGGGCAATCAGCTCTTTTGCTGCCCATAAAAAAAATATAAAAATCCCTAATCTAAACAAAAAACACCCCAAAAAAAAAAAAAACTAACACTAACCCCAAAAAATGTACTTACAGTTCCTGAAGTCCGGATATCCATCTTCAATCTTCATCCAGGCGGCGACAAGTCTTCACCCAGGCGGTGACATCTTCATCCATCGCGGTGGCATCTTCTATCTTCATCCCGGTGGCGCGGAGCAGCGGCGACGTGGAGCTGAGCAGGACCGGCGATGACAACGACTGTTCAAATCAGCCAATAGGATTTTCAGTAGCTTTCATCCTATTGGCTGATTTGAATTTGAAAATTCAAATCAGCCAATTATGAATGCAAGGGACACCATATTTAAACACGTACCTTGAATTCACTATTCAGTGTATGTCGGTGATCGTACGAAGAGGATTCTCCACGCTCCATGGCTCCACGGTCGTCGGTCCTGCTCCACGCTCATCTCCGCTCTGTGCCAGCTTGGTCCTGGATAAAGAAGGAAGTGGTCCCCGCTTGGAAGAAGAGTTTCGCCGCTTGGAAGAAGACTTAACTTTCTGGAACAGGACCTTCTTCACCGGACTTCAGGAACGGTGAGTACCTATTTAGGGGTTAGAGTTAGTATTTTTTTATTTTTTTTTAGATTAGGAATTTATTGGGCAGTCTTAAAAGAGCCGAATGCCCTTTTAAGAGCAGTAAAAGAGCTGAATGCCCTTTTAAGGGCACTGCCTATACAAATGTCCCTGTCACGCCCGGCCGCTGGGAAGCTCCGACGGTCCTCTCTGTGTGCTTGATTGGCAGGTAGTCTGAGCCGCCCCTTCCTGATGATGTCACTACCAGGCTTTTTATTCCGGGCTTCCTGATTCTTCAGTGCCCGTTTGTTTGTTACTCTTTGTGGCTCCGGTGAGGACTTCGCTGTGGAAACTCTCTAACTGCTGATTTTCTGTTGCCAAACTCTACAAAGACTGACTATGCTGGGTTAACCCTCAAACTTCCTGATAACCTGTTTCCAAATACTGCAAGTACTGTTTATTCTGTGAAACTCTCAAACTGCATGTTAACCTGTTGCCAAACTCTACAAATACTGTTTATTCAGTGTAAACCTTCAAACTGCTTGATATCCTGTTGCCAAATACTGCAAGTTCTGTTTATTCTGTGAAACCTTCAAACTGCATGATAACCTGTTGCCAAATACTGCAAGTATTGTTTATTCTGTGAAACTCTCAAACTGCATATTAACCTGTTGCCAAACTCTGCAAATACTGTTTAGTCAGTGTAAACTCTCAAACTGCATGATAACCTGTTGCCAATCTCTGCAAGTACTGATTAATCTGTGTTAACCTTCCAAATACCTGATATCCTGTTGTCTAACTCTGCAAGTACTGACTATTCAGTATTAACCCTCAAACTGCCTGATAACCTGTTGCCAAACTCTGCAAGGACTGACTACACAGTGTTAACCCTCAAACTACCTGATATCCTGTTGTCTAACTCTTCAAGTACTGACTATTCAGTATTAACCTTCAAACTGCCTGATAACCTGTTGCCAAACTCTGCAAGGACTGACTACACAGTGTTAACCCTCAAACTGCCTGATAACAAGTTACCTACTCCTGCATTATTAACTGTTTCTTGTTTTTTCCTTCCTCTGTTTGAGTATAAGTGGACTATCCCTGCTCTCCTGATTCTGTGGAAGACATTTCCTGAAACCAGTTCCTTACTCAGAAGTTTATTTGGCTGATATCTTGTATTACTTTGGACTCAGGCTAACTCTGCTCCATATCGTGAGTACATTGTTTTTTAGAGGTTGTCTTGGGGTCACGTCCTGGATTAAACTCAGAGTGCAAGGGTGTTGTTTAAGTTCGCCCTAGCATTTGGGTCTTCTTCTGGACATTTCCTAACCTGACAGTACAAACGGGCCATAATATGGACCCTGAGGAGTTATCCAGGGCTGTGGCTCTACAAGGGCAACTTCTGGGAAATCATTCTGCTCATTTGTAATCTTTGGATTCCAAGCTTGACCAGATTACTGCTCTGCTACATAACCTCTCCGCTCCTTCTCAAGCTACGGCGACTCCTACTGCAGCTGCTACTAGTTTCAATGCTGTCTTTAACCCACCTCAACCTGTTGGACAGTATATACCACGAATCCCACTTCCAGATAAATATGACGGTAATCCTGAAGAATGCCGTGGATTCCTTAATCAATGTCGTTTACACTTCAGAAACAATCCTCAAGTTTTTTCCAATTCTACTTCCAAAATCACCTTTATTATATCCCTCATGAAGGGTAAGGCTCTAGCCTGGGTGTCTCCTCTTTTAGAGAAGAATGATCCTTTACTACAGGATGTGGAATTATTTGTGTCCATTTTTTCTTCTGTCTTTGACAAGCCTGGGAGGTCTGCAGCTGCAGAGGCAGGATTGTTGGATCTGAGACATGGATCCCTTTCGGTAGCTCAATATGCTATTGAATTCAGGACTTTAGCCGCAAAAACTGATTGGAACCATGGAGCCTTACGGGCAGCCTTTCGCAAGGGTCTTTGCGAACGCCTTAAGGATGAACTTGTATTTCGGGAACTCCCCGATTCATTGAAGGGTCTTATCAATTTGTGTATTACTCTTGACCCCCGGCATTCTGAACGTCTTCAGGAGAGAGATAGGAATAGGAGATCCTTTGTTAAATCTTCTTTTCGTCCTCCTATTCGAACCTCAAGTCTGTCTAATAATAATTCCCAATCTCCTGAGTCTGTGGAACCCATGGAAGTAGGAGCTATTAAATTGTCAGAAGCTAAACGCCATAGAAGGCGTACTCTTGGATTATGTCTGTATTGTGGTACCAAAGGGCATTTACTGAAGGACTGTCCTATCCGGCCAGTAAAAGCCAAGGCTTAACTTTTGATAGAGAGACAGAGTTAAGCCAGAATCCCATGTCTTCCCTCAATTCTAAACTTTTTGTTCCTGTAACTATCACTTTTGGAAACACCAAGTTTCGAGCTCAAGCCCTCATTGACTCTGGAGCTGCTGGAGTTTTCATTGATTCAAACTTTGCTGACTCTCTCAGGATTCCTCTTCAAGCCAAGAAACAGTTAATTAAGGTAACCACTGTTAGTGGACAGCCTTTAGGTTCTGGTATTATACAACATTCTACCATTCCTCTTCTTTTGTCTGTGGGCATACTCCATTCTGAAATTATCCATTTTGACGTCATCACTTCTCCCCACATATCATTGATTCTGGGGTTACCTTGGTTGCAGCTTCATGATCCAGTCTTCTCATGGTCTAAAGGAGAACTTATTTCCTGGGGAACTACCTGTTTCAAACATTGCCTGCAAAATCCCTCAAAACCATCTTGTCATGTCGTAGCTATGGTGGAAGTTCCTGAGTCATTGCCTAATTACTATCATGCCTTTAGTGATGTGTTTTCTAAAAAGGAGGCTGAGACATTACCTCCACACCGTATATTTGACTGTCCTATCGAATTGTTTTCAGGGGCTCCTCTACCTAAGGGAAGGACTTATCCCCTCTCTCGTCAAGAAAATGTCTCTCTTGAGGAATACATAAAGGACAATTTAGCCAGAGCATTTATTCATCCTTCCTCATCACCTGTGGGTGCGGGTTTTTTCTTCATTGGGAAAAAAGATGGAGGTCTCCGTCCCTGTATCGATTATCGGGCCTTGAATCAGATTACTGTCAAAAACAGCTATCCTCTGATGCTCATTCCTGAGTTATTTGATCGTCTTCAAGGTGCTTCTATTTTTTCCAAGTTAGATCTCCGTGGGGCCTACAATTTGGTCAGAATCCGTAAAGGAGACGAATGGAAGACGGCATTTAACACTAGATTTGGTCACTACGAGTTTCTAGTAATGCCATTCGGATTGTGCAATGCACCAGCAGTATTTCAGCACTTTGTTAACAAAATCTTCAGAGATGATCTAAATCAATTTGTTATCATTTATCTCGATGACATTCTGATCTATTCCAAAACATTACAGGAACATGTACATCATGTAAGACTGGTACTTCAGAGGTTACAAGAAAATTCCCTGTTCACTAAATTGTAGAAATGCTCTTTTCATCAGAGTTCCATTCCCTTTTTGGGTTATATCATTTCAGAATCAGGTTTTGAGATGGATCCTGCTAAACTTTCGGCTATCAAGGACTGGCCCAGACTAACTACTCTCAAATCCCTGCATAGGTTTCTTGGCTTTGCCAATCACTATAGAAAGTTTATTAAGAACTTTGCTGACATCACGTCTCCGCTCACTTCTCTTACTAAGAAAGGGCAAAATTGTAAGAACTGGTCCACTTCGGCAGTACAGGCTTTTGAAACGCTAAAATCAGCATTTTCTTCTGCACCTCTTCTCAGTCATCCAATTCCTGATCTCCAGTTTATTTTGGAGGTTGACGCTTCTTCTATAGCAGCTGGAGCTGTTCTCTCCCAACGTGATCCGACTACCAGCAGGATACATCCTGTGGCGTTCTTTTCGAAAAAATTCAATCCTGCCGAGTTAAATTATGATGTGGGTAATAAGGAGCTTTTGGCTATAAAATTAGCTTTGGATGAATGGAGGCATTGGTTAGAGGGCTCGGTGGGCCTTGTTCTTCTCCAGGTTTAATTCTGTACTTTCCTATGTTCCTGGTTCAAAAAATTCCAAGGCAGATGCTTTATCTAGGCAGTTCCAATCTTCTGAGCCTTCTCCTTTGGATTCTGAACCTATACTACGTCCAGTCAAAGTTTTAGCTCAAGTATCCTCTTTTCCAGTACAGGCTTTACATGCTGCTCAAGTCCGGGTACCATCTTCTTGCAAACTACCTTCTGGTATCCTGTATGTACCCAAAGGATTACGTCTTAAGCTTCTACGTTGGGCTCAAAACAACATTTCAGCAGGTCATCCTGGAGTAACCAATGCTTTGTGGAAACTGAAGCAGCATGTTTGGTGGTCCACTATGAGGAGGGATGTTAAGGATTATATTGCTGCTTGTAGTTCTTGTGCTTCAAACAAACAATCTTCTCATCGACCGTTTGGTCTATTACACCCTCTTCCTATTCCTCATTACCCTTGGTCTCACTTATCCATGGACTTCATTACAGATCTTCCTGTTTCTGCTGGAAATACGACCATTTGGGTAGTGGTGGATCGGTTCTCCAAGTCTGCTCACTTCATACCTCTTCCAGGCTTGCCTTCAGCTCAAAGACTTTCTGAACTCTTTGTTCTACATATACCTCGTTTACATGGTTTTCCCACTGACATAGTCTCAGATCGCGGAGTTCAATTTGTTTCCAAGTTTTGGAGGTCTTTTTGTAAGCACTTCGGAATCAACATATCTGTTTCTACTGCACATCATCCTCAATCCAACGGACAGACTGAGCATGTAAATCAAGCCTTGGAATCTTTTCTTAGACATTATGTAGACCATCACCACTCCAACTGGTCTCAGTTATTGCCTTTGGTGGAATTAGCTCACAACTCACGCCATAATGCCTCATTACAGACCTCTCCCTTTAAGGCAGCTTATGGTTTTGAACCTAGAACCTTTCCTATGATTACCAGTTCTACTGAAGTCCCTTGAGCAGATCGTATTGTGAAAAATCTCAGTAACCACTGGCAACTCATTCGTCAAAATCTACTTTCCTCTTCCTTAAGACACAAGAGATATGCTGATCGCAGAAGGTGTAAGGCTCCTTTACTTTGTACTGGAGACAGAGTATTTTTATTCACCAGATTCATACGTCTAAAACAACCTTGTACTAAGTTGGGTCCTAAGTACATTGGACCTTTTTGAATTGTTTCCAAAGTTTGTTCTTCTGCATACCGCCTGGCTTTACCCAATACTCTCAAGATCCATCCAGTGTTTCATGTCTCCTTACTCAAGCCAGTCATCTACAACCGGTACTCTATCAAGAGTAAACCACCTCCTCCACTTTCCATAGAGGGAACTTCTGAGTTTGAAGTCAGCCAGATTTTGGATTCCAAGCTACGGGGCAATCGGCTGTACTACCTGGTCCATTGGAAGGGTTATCCTATCTCTGAACGATCTTGGGAACCAGCCTCTCATGTTCATGCTCCAGCTCTTGTCAAGTCTTTTCACAAGAAATACCCTACCAGGCCCGGTCGGGTCCCCGGAGGGGTCCTTGAGGAGGGGGCACTGTCACGCTCGGCTGCTGGGAAGATCTGGCGGCCCTCTCTGTGTGGCTTGATTGGCAGGCAGTCTGAGCCGCCCCTTCCTGATGATGTCACTACCAGGCTTTTTATTCCGGACTTCCTGTTTCTTCAGTGCCCGTTTGTTTGTTACTCTTTGTGGCTCCGGTGAGGACTTCGCTGTGGAAACTCTCTAACTGCTAATTTTCTGTTGCCAAACTTTGCAGAGACTGACTATGCTGGGTTAACCCTCAAACTTCCTGATAACCTGTTTCCAAATACTGCAAGTACTGTTTATTCTGTGAAACTCTCAAACTGCATGTTAACCTGTTGCCAAACTCTGCAAATACTGTTTATTCAGTGTAAACCTTCAAACTGCATGATAACCTGTTGCCAAATACTGCAAGTATTGTTTATTCTGTGAAACTCTCAAACTGCATATTAACCTGTTGCCAAACTCTGCAAATACTGTTTAGTCAGTGTAAACTCTCAAACTGCATGATAACCTGTTGCCAATCTCTGCAAGTACTGATTAATCTGTGTTAACCTTCCAACTACCTGATATCCTGTTGTCTAACTCTGCAAGTACTGACTATTCAGTATTAACCCTCAAACTGCCTGATAACCTGTTGCCAAACTCTGCAACTTCTGTTTATTCTGTGAAACCTTCAAACTGCATGATAACCTGTTGCCAAATACAGCAAGTATTGTTTATTCTGTGAAACTCTCAAACTGCATGTTAACCTGTTGCCAAACTCTGCAAATACTGTTTATTCAGTGTAAACTCTCAAACTGCATGATAACCTGTTGCCAAATACTGCAAGTATTGTTTATTCTGTGAAACTCTCAAACTGCATATTAACCTGTTGCCAAACTCTGCAAATACTGTTTAGTCAGTGTAAACTCTCAAACTGCATGATAACCTGTTGCCAATCTCTGCAAGTACTGATTAATCTGTGTTAACCTTCCAACTACCTGATATCCTGTTGTCTAACTCTGCAAGTACTGACTATTCAGTATTAACCCTCAAACTGCCTGATAACCTGTTGCCAAACTCTGCAAGGACTGACTACACAGTGTTAACCCTCAAACTACCTGATATCCTGTTGTCTAACTCTGCAAGTACTGACTATTCAGTATTAACCTTCAAACTGCCTGATAACCTGTTGCCAAACTCTGCAAGGACTGACTACACAGTGTTAACCCTCAAACTGCCTGATAACAAGTTACCTACTCCTGCATTATTAACTGTTTCTTGTTTTTTCCTTCCTCTGTTTGAGTATAAGTGGACTATCCCTGCTCTCCTGATTCTGTGGAAGACATTTCCTGAAACCAGTTCCTTACTCAGAAGTCTATTTGGCTGACATCTTGTATTACTTTGGACTCAGGCTAACTCTGCTCCATATCGTGAGTACATTGTTTTTTAGAGGTTGTCGTGGGGTCACGTCCTGGATTAAACTCAGAGTGCAAGGTTGTTGTTTAAGTTCGCCCTAGCATTTGGGTCTTCTTCTGGACATTTCCTAACCTGACAGTCCCTTTAGGGGCAATGGGTAGTTTAGGATTTTTTAGTGTTTGATTTTTTATTTTGGGGGAGTTGTTGGGTGGTGGGTTTTACTGTTAGAGGGGGTACTTAGTATTTTTGAAGGTACAAGAGCTGTTGAACTTAGGGCAATGCCCTACAAAAGGCCCTTTTAATGGCTATTGGTAGTTTAGTATTAGATTGGGGGGTGGTTTATTTTGGGGGGCTTTTTTATTTTCATAGGGATTAGGTTTAATTTTTTTATTTTTGATAATTTGGTTTATTATTTTATGTAATGTTAGACTTTTATTTTTTGTAATCTTAGATTAATTTACTTTTAGTTTTTTTTTATTTCAAAGTAATGTTAGCTTTTTTATTTTAATTGTAACTTAGTATTTTTTAATTTAGGTAATTGGGGTTAATTTAGGGGGTGTAAGGTTAGGGGTTTAGTAATTTAGTTATTTGTGTGGTGGGGGGTTGGCGGATTAGGGGTTAATAGATTTATTAGGATTATTGCGTTGTGTGGGTTTGGCGAATTAGGGGTTAATAGTTATATTAGGATTATTGTGTTGTGTTACTTGTGTAGGTTTGGTGGATTAGGGGTTAATAGATTTATAAGGTTTGTTGCGATGTGGACTATTGGCGGATTAGGGGTTAATACTTTTACTCGGTAGATCACGATGTGGGTGAATGGCAGATAAGGGGTTAATAGTTTAATTAGGCATATTGCGTTGTGGGAGGTTGTCGGTTTAGGGGTTAATACATTTATTATTAGTTCCGATATGGGGGTGATGGCGGATATAGGGGTTTTACGTATCGGGTTTATTTTTGGGAGGCGGGTTAGACTTTTTAGGGGAGATTTTTTTATTTTTTTTATTTTCTTAGGCGCCGGCAGTTTCTAAAGTGCTGTAAGTCACTGTCGACTCCAGAAATGTGTATTTACGCACATTTCTGGACATTGCTAGTTTATCCGACTTACGGCACTTTATGAACTGCCGGCGCCGTATATGTGATACCCCGATGTGCAAGGTGAAATTACGGGCTGCGCAGGTTTCAGCAGTTGCGCTGAAGCTTGTGCTGCATATGTAATCTCGCCCCTACTATGACCTTGCGTTTCCACAATGCTACCAAATCTTGACATGGTGTGTGGTGACATAGTGGTTAGGTTTAGAGCAAGGGTTTGGTTTAGGGATATGGCTAGAACCTGAATTACAGATAGAGAGGATATAGGAATAAGTTTAAAGGACCAGTCAACACAGTAGATTTGCATAATCAACAAATGCAAGATAACAAGACAATGCAATAGCACTTAGTCTGAACTTCAAATAAGTAGTAGATTTTTTTTTTTATTTTTTTTTTAAATTCTTTTTATTAAAGAGTTACAGGTACAATGAGTTAGATGCATACATTGACATGCCAGATCACATCGACATCACCTTTCATATCATGAATTGAGCAAAACATGTTGATTATCGATACAGTGTCATTACTAATACAGTTGTTGTCAGAGAATACAAAGAGGGTTAACAGCTCATTTTCATAACGTATGGTACATATGTAATCTGTTAGTTTGCGATTAAAACAGTGTTACAATATGAATCAATCCCTGCAGTAGGGGCTATATCAACATCCATTAATTGTTATCTCCCACTGCACCTGCGACTCTTAATTTTTATTTTAGTTTAAACAACACAACATATAACAAAACAATAATACTAACCTAAACACATAAACTGAAACTAAATTGCCCCAATCCCAAGTATTTTAGAGGCATGTGGATAACTGCCTAATAGACGAAGGGTGTAGGTTTGCCTCTGAGCTTAGTGTGATGAGCTGGGTTGCTATATAAACAGCGCTTTCCTGGAATACCTTCCATATGTAAAGGGACCTGCATAAGTATAGCCAACTTTAGCTAGGATACTATAAGCTCTGATAGAACTCTAGGGGAGCTCTCACAATGTAGCCCCATATAGGTGCAGCTTGTTAAGACTGCAGAGCATTTATAAAAATTAATGATGAATTAGTAGTTAGGTGAGATTGGATTTAAAAGATGGGAGTTTATAGGTAGGACTATATATAGTATATTTAATTTGGGCTGGAGCACTAATGAATTACCAGCAGGTTATGTTGTAGCCCCTGTCTCCCTCAGGTCATTCAGATCACATCCTGTACCCCATACCTATGCAGTTAACCTAGAATGAGCCAGAAAATTGGGAGCTGTTATAACCCATTGATATTTAGAGTACATAAAGATACAAAAGCCATATTTCCAGTAAAGCTCTTAGCACCATGTATTCAGGGGGGCTGTGTGAGGATAAAAAACCTTTCTAACTGTGGGATTGGGGGAGAAACAGTAAGGACCTTTCCCCGGCCAGGAGTTTTGTGTCAGTCCAGAAGGGAATCTTGTTAGAGTTAAAAAAAGCAAAACAAAACCGAAGTGTGTAAGTACTGTATGGGCATCGCACAGATAGGTTTCCTAGGAGACTTAAATATATGGGGATGCTTAGAGTGGGGTAATAGCAAAATGGCTGCTGCAGAAATAAGGTATGTGACCTGTAAACAATTACGTGAAAAATAGCTCCAAGTTATACCGGATCCCTGTATACAACGAACATTGCAAGAAAAAAAAAAAAAATCAACTATAAAGACAAGTAACCAAACATACGACAGATTGACAAATAAGCAGGACATAAGTACCAGGACCTCCTCTAAAAGTAGCAGTGATTGTGCATATAGACAGCTCTTATTGCCTAAAATAATTCAAGGCATGATACGTCTGGTTGCTGCCTGTGAGAGGTGCTAAGGAATATTGACAGCGTCTATAACAAACTTAGTGTAAATTACATCGTGAGCTCAGAAGCGGAGGGCCATCAAGGCTGCCAGAAAATAATAGTTATGGCGTTCAGATATTTGTACCCCGGTTGAGCAGATAAAACACTCTTAGGCTAGTGTAAAAGAGTAAGATACCTGTAGCGGGGGAATTGAAATACAGTGGTCCGGTTTAGATAAGTCTACATAGTTTGATGAAATGAAGTAAAGTAACCGACTAAACATATCATCACGCATCATCAGACCTAGATTGTACCAGACACACATTTTTCCTTCCACTGTAATCAGTGTTGGAAGGGGATAAGGCCCGGCGATGCATGAGATATTCCAGTAGGGAGGCATCAGCCGATGCCTCTTGCTTGGTGTGTAAGTCCGGGTACTCCCGAGGAGCAGCAGTTAGGCAGCCAGTTTGTGCGATGGGTGGAACAGCATCGAAGGGATAATCCACCTAGGTCTGCAGCCGATACAGCAGTCAGATGGGCCACATAGGAGGGCGGCGCGCCGCGCCTCAGACAAACAGCTGATTCCATGTCACAGTCCGGCCAGCACTCCCGGACTCTGTGCTCTGGACAACAGCTGGTGGGTTAATAGAGGTGTCAGCATGCTCTCCTCCGGTCCGGTTTTTGGGTCCTCAACGGATCTCACTAGATGCATAGCAGGAGAGGTCGTGCAACTTGCCAATAGTTGTGGAGCCTTGTGGTTGTCAGGGAGAAGCAAAGATGTGGCAATGCTTGTGGTAAGTTCGGCGGCTGGGCTCACCCGGGGTCCAGGTTGTGTTTCGTGTGACAACATTGCGCACAAGTCAGCGCATGAGTGCAGGAGTCTTTCTAACTTGGGCAAGAATACAATTTGCAGTTCTGTTAGAATGAGAGAGTCAGCAGAGCCTTCTTTGGTGGTAAAGATGACCATTTTTAATAAACAGGAGCCTTGTTAGAGGTTAGGAACTCGGTTATGTGTATTTACAATGTGGCGGTGATATTCCCGCCACGGTGCCCAACGGCTTTGTTCTTTAAAATGACGTTCCGGGGTAGAAGAGCTGTTATTCCTTCTGTCTGCCAGATATTCCCGGACAGCTTGCCTGTCAAGGGAGGTGCAGATGGCGTGGGCAAGTGGCAGCAAAATTAGAGTTAGATGTGGTTTTCCTCAGAGCTGTTGAAGCTTGCAGCCATCTTGTAGAGCCGCCCACCGGAAGTCCAAGTAGTAGATTTTTTTATTGAGAATTTTAAAAGTTATGTCTATTTCCACTCCCCCTGTACCATGTGACAGCCATCAGCCAATCACAAATGCATACACGTACCATGTGACAGCAATCAGCCAATCACAAATGCATACACACTTATTTTTGCACATGCTCAGTAGGAGCTGGTGACTCAAAAAGTTTAAATATGAAAAGACTGTGCACATTTTGTTAATGGAAGTAAATTGGAAAGTTGTTTAAAATTGCATGCTCTATCTGAATAATTAAAGTTTAATTTTGACTTGAGTGTCCCTTTAAGGTTCATTTCTTGGATGCTAGAGATTGCTGTGACAACAATAGGATATGAAGCCATTCTAGTCATGCAATAGATACTTCTGGACATAACTTTTTAATACAAACAGTTACATAGTGTAATGCTTCTAATATATTGTAGTATTTTAAAACATTTACTGTCCCTACTGTGGTTTGAGTGTGTTTGTTTTTTGACAAACACAAAGAGATATTTTAGAGCTAGAAGCTATGTTTGTACAATGTAATATTATCTTGTTTGAACATGCTCTGAACATCTGCAGCAGCAGTAGTCAGATAATAGAAGAATTATCTCCCATTATTTCACTTATCCTTATCCTTCTGTTTTGGAAATTACTCCAAAGATCATAAAATAAATTCACGCCTGCAGTCTCGAGCTGTTTTTTTTTTACATTAAAGGGCCATAATAGTTGCTTTATTTCATTAGAGCATGTCATTTTACAACTATCAACCCTGCTGTACTGTGCGTTTACCCCCACAAAGGATCAGCAGAACCAGCCTCTGATCTAATCAGAAGCACCAGTTACACATCTGTGTCATGTGACTAGCGCTGCTGATTGGATTAGTTGCGGGTTTCGCTCGGGACCCGTAGTGTACTTCTACTTTTTTTTTACCCCCTTGGTGGGATTAAACACAGTGGAACAGGGTTGATAGAGCATGTCATTTTACGACTAACAGATTAGAGCATATCATTTTTTGATTATTATTTCCCTTTAAGTATTAGAATTAGTTTAAGATGTTCTCAAGGACACTCATACTTAAAAAAAAACACAACAAAAAAGAATTAAAAAAAAAGACACTTGATGATATTTCAGGATACTGTCTAGTTTAGATTACTTTGGAGCACCTCAGCAAATATTTATTTGCTAATGTTTGTAAAAATGCTTCTAGAATCCAAAAGGGCTCTAATGTATGGCCATGTCTCTGGATGAGCTATGCTATACGACCGGTATGACCAAAAAGACAAGTCAGGATCTATCTGACTAGTAAATCAGAAGACTATTGTATGATTTCCCTCTTAGCCATTAGCGATGTATAAATGTATGTTGCACGAGTATATTCCAAACCACTACAGTCGCCTCATCTAGAAAAATCTGTGTTAAACAATGGTTGATGTCATGTGCAAGATCGCATTTTCTTCTGTCTAGCACATGCATATGTAGATCATGCTGACACACATCATGAGAAAGGAGTAAAGTAAAAGGAACTCAGAAAGAGTGATTGCAGACAAATATGTTTGTGCTTTAACATATAGGGCTAGATTACGAATGGAGTGCAATCTCGGGCTTATCGCTCGTAATACGAGTTAAAAGTAAACATGAGCGCAATCGCGATTTACGCTAGACTTATTACTGCAACTTCAGAACTCTGGTTAAATGATTAGGGAAACTAAAATGTGGCACAAAACACATCCACAATACATCACAAAGTATAGTTACACTCATAATAACACCATCTAATAAAAATTATTAAAAAAAATATTGCAGGTAACAAGTGGACTTCCGGTGGGTGGGCCTAGAGTAAGCAGGACCAGGCTCAGTGCTCTGTGTTCCTCTGTGTTCTAACCACCCAGGATACGGACTAACCACTGCCCAAGTGGAAGAGCCCTTGACGGGATTTGTGTCTGGGCTATTGAACTGCTGGAGGAGCAAAATAGCTGTCCCACGCCGAAGTCAAACACACGTGCGTGGAAGCGGATGCTGTTTGCCACAGATAAAGGCTAAAAATGTTTTTTGAACATTTAAAGTACCCCCGGGAAAATTACTAACCCGGACTTTCTGGTCCGGTTGGTTGTGGGTCCAGGAAGTGACTTGCTCGCTGGGATAGCAATGAGTTGCTGATCCCTTTACGCTGGAGGTGCCTCTAGGCTGTGAGATGCTGTACGTGTAGGCGCCAAACCGAAAGGGGAAACTGATGCCGCTAGGAGACGAAGTTGAAGATACCGGTGGGACATTAAGCACCAGGACTGGGTGAGATATGTAACTGAGGAAACAGGCAAATCGCCGTGGGAGCCCGAGTGGAGCTGTCTTACCGAACAAGCTGGGGCAATAGAGCTGTGGAGGAGGAGTCACATACCGGTTGGAAGGGAATGTCCCCCATCGGCAAAGCAGGATAACATGAGGTACTCACAGCGTAACATTGGTTGATTGTTGACAAGGAAGAAAGGATAAGACAGGGGAGTCTTTGAAAGTAACATAAATTATGCTTACCTGATAATTTTCTTTTCTTCAGATGGAAAGAGTCCACAGCTGCATTTATTAATTTTGGGAATTAAGAACCTGGCCACAAGGAGGAGGCAAACACACCCCAGCCAATTGCTTAAAAACTCCTCCCACTCCCATCATCCCCCAGCCATTCTGCCAAGGAACAAGGAACAGTAGAAGAAACATCAGGGTGAAAAGGTGCCAAAAGAATAAAAATACAGATGCCCCACATAAAAAACATACAGGTGGAGAGATGTGGACTCTTTTCATCTGAAGAAAAGAAAATTATCAGGTAAGCATAATTTATGTTTTTATTCATAAATGGAAAGAGTCCACAGCTGCATTCATTACTTTTGGGAAAACAATACCCAAGCTATAGAGGACAATCAATGCCAAAATGGGAGGGTACAAGAGGGGCCCATTCTGAGGGCACCAGGCCTGAAACCACTACCCAACAAACCCCGCTTCGTCCGAAGCCGAGAACATTGAAAGGAAAAAGTCCCAAGGACACTGACCCGCAGATAGTCCGGAAGCCTAGCTAGAGACCGCAAAATCAGACGCAACTGAGCCAACAGTCCTCCAGGAGACACCATCGCCCAGTGGTCAGCCCCCAACCACACACCCCTTACTAGCAAAGGGAACACCAGCCCAAAACTCCCAAAGGGACAGGGCAAGCAAAAAAAATCAAAGGAAATCAAAAGGACACCACAACATTCCATAAAGGAAGACCCACAGAATGAGCCCAGCTCATAAAGACCCAAATGGGTCCACGACAAATAAGGGGAGGCAATGCCCAGACCAACAATAACACAAGGTCTAGGACCGGGCATCCAAACAGCAATCCTTACTCGCAACGTTGAGAGGAAGTATCGAAACGACAACGGAAGACTTATCCTCAAGTCGTCAGCCCTTAGAATACTGAAGTATTCAACACAAATATGTCTATAGGAAAGGGAGAAGGCGCCAACATAGCATGATTCTGCAAATATATGCTAGATATACAATTTTGAATCAAATACACTCACATGTATTCAAGCACTGTAATTTAGTGCAAACTAAGCAGACCGGACCCTCTGAGTTGTCCGGTGTAGTCTCTCCAAGTATATATATGACAGGAACAACTGCAAGGAGTGTGTTTCACTCTGATGTGTGCTCTATAACTACAGGGAGTGCAGAAGTATTAGGCAAGTTGTATTTTTGAGGATTAATTTTTTTATTGAACAACAACCATGTTCTCAATGAACCCAAAAAACGCATTAATATCAAAGCTGAATAGTTTTGGAAGTAGTTTTTAGTTTGTTTTTAGCTATAGCTATTTTAGGGGGATATCTGTGTGTGCAGGTGACTATTATTGTGCATAATTATTAGGCAACTTAACAAAAAACAAATATATACCCATTTCAATTATTTATTTTTACCAGTGAAACCAATATAACATCTCAACATTCACAAATATACATTTCTGACATTCAAAAACAAAACAAAAACAAATCATTGACCAACATAGCCACCTTTCTTTGCAAGGACACTCAAAAGCCTGCCATCCATGGATAATGTCAGTGTTTTGATCTGTTCACCATCAACATTGCATGCAGCAGCAACCACAGCCTCACAGACACTGTTCAGAGAGGTGTACTGTTTTCCCTCCTTGTAAATCTCACATTTGATGATGGACCACAGGTTCTCAATGGGGTTCAGATCAGGTGAACAAGGAGGCCATGTCATTAGATTTTCTTCTTTTATACCCTTTCTTGCCAGCCACGCTGTGGAGTACTTGGACGCGTGTGATGGAGCATTGTCCTGCATGAAAATCATGTTTTTCTTGAAGGATGCAGACTTCTTCCTGTACCACTGCTTGAAGAAGGTGTCTTCCAGAAACTGGCAGTAGGACTGGGAGTTGAGCTTGACTCCATCTTCAACCCGTAAAGGCCCCACAAGCTCATCTTTGATGATACCAGCCCAAACCAGTACTCCACCTCCACCTTGCTGGCGTCTGAGTCGGACTGGAGCTCTCTGCCCTTTACCAATCCAGCCACGGGCCCATCCATCTGGCCCATCAAGACTCACTCTCATTTCATCAGTCCATAAAACCTTAGAAAATCAGTCTTGAGATATTTCTTGGCCCAGTCTTGACGTTTCAGCTTGTGTGTCTTGTTCAGTGGTGGTCGTCTTTCAGCCTTTCTTACCTTGGCCATGTCTCTGAGTATTGCACACCTTATGCTTTTGGGCACTCCAGTGATGTTGCAGCTCTGAAATATGGCCAAACTGGTGGCAAGTGGCATCTTGGCTGCTGCACGCTTGACTTTTCTCAGTTCATGGGCAGTTATTTTGCGCCTTGGTTTTTCCACACGCTTCTTGCGACCCTGTTGACTATTTTGAATGAAACGCTTGATTGTTCGATGATCACGCTTCAGAAGCTTTGCAATTTTAAGAGTGCTGTATCCCTCTGCAAGATATCTCACTATTTTTGACTTTTCTGAGCCTGTCAAGTCCTTCTTTTGACCCATTTTGCCAAAGGAAAGGAAGTTGCCTAATAATTATGCACACCTGATATAGGGTGTTGATGTCATTAGACCACACCCCTTCTCATTACAGAGATGCACATCACCTAATATGTTTAATTGGTAGTAGGCTTTCGAGCCTATACAGCTTGGAGTAAGACAACATGCATAAAGAGGATGATGTGGTCAAAATACTCATTTGCCTAATAATTCTGCACTCCCTGTATAAGAGACAATCCCCACATAGCATAATACTGTATGAATAAAAATATTTTGCTAATAGGTGGATAAATTACACTCACTTGTGGTCTAGCACTGTAATGTAGTGCAGACTAGGCAGGCCAGAGCCTCTGAGCTGTCTGGAAAGCTCTCCTCCACAATCAAGTGAAACCAGGTGTATAACCAGGTTTATGGTTTATCTTTCAGCTTGCTTGCAGAGTTCAGGGTTTGTTATTGTGAATAAAAAAAGTGGATCAAAAATAGCAAGTAACTTTGGAAAACTTAAAAACAAGTGTTACTGTTTCCTCAGCCTGATAATTATGCAAAAGTTGGGTGGGCTCAGTTGTTTACGTATCTTATACAAATACAAGTCAAGGTATAATAATACATTTCGGTAAAACACTTCCAATTGAGATAGTTAAAACTATCAAAGAACCGGATAGTAGATTTCTGATATTACAGATTAATATGAAGGGAAGAAAAAAATGGGGTTTATTTAGCAGCGCTAATAGAAGCTTGGAAATTATGATACCAATCTAACTAGTGTATTATACAGTCTTGTTTATTTAAAAATTCTCATAACACATAAAAACAACAGCAAATGCTATTCTTAATTAATAAAGGGACGTCTCCCTTATTCAACACTTTTAAAAACAGACTAGAACCATATATTGATAAATCCTAGAATTCCAGGTATAAAAGAATTAATTCTATAGATAACATATGGCAAGCAACAAATTGGTGACTTAAATATTTAAAAGGCACAAATGTATCAATCTTAATATATTAAAAGCAAATAGATTCAGCGCTAATGTTCAACTGTAATTAGAAGGTGAGCGTAACGGCTTCGGTACAACTGTGATTAGAAATTTAGCGTAACAGCTTTGCAGTTCTTTAGTAACAAATACCGTTATAAAGTTACACAGTTACTCTCCTTGGACATATAATTGGCTCAGGTGTGCTGGATAGTTAAAAGACAAAAAACAGCCGTTATTCTGAATTTAGTGGAAGAACTTTTTTAGCAGCAGGAATCCACCTTTAGGCGCTCCTATCACACTACACATAATATGAAGGGGAGAACCTGGGTGTTACATATATGCACCTAACAAAAAAAATTTTTGGACTGATCTTGTCCAGACACTCGAAACCCTTTTAAGGTATGGATTTAGTGGTGGGGGGGCAATTTCAATCTGGCCCCAAATCCTATATGTGATAGATACTGAAATCCAGGTGGCCTACAGAGACCCCCTCTCAAAAATACTGGGACATTTGAGAGGGAAATCTTAAGGAAATTCAAGGATACTCTCCAATTAGTAGATATCTGGAGGCTGCGTAATCCAGATGGCAAATATTACACCTGTGCTTCCAGAGCGGTTCCGGTCCGTTCTAGGATAGATCTTTTTTTTATATCAAATTCCTTAGTTTCCAAGGTCACTAAAGATAAAATTCATAATGTAATTATCTCGGGCCATGCTCCGATTGAAATATCGCTATTTGAAGGTTTTCGCTGGAGTAATAGAAATACAATGCATTTCCCATATTACTTATATTCTTCCGAGAACTTTCAAAAATATCTGATACAGTCATGGAATGATTATTGCACAGATAATATAAATCATCTTAATGACCCAGGAATATTTTGGGGAGCGGCCAAGACGGTATTAGTAAGCAATATAATAGCATATGACGCCAACCTGCGCGAAAAGTCACAGTTGAAACTTCAGCAATTATAAGAGAAAGTCCCCTTAAGCAGCAAGCAGTGAGCACTCTACTAAAAACAGATAGCCAATACTATAGGTTCGGAAATAGGTCAGGGAAATTTCTTGTGCCTTTGATCAAGAAACGGACAACAAGGAAAAACATAGCGAACATTAGGTATAAAAACACTATATATATAAATCATCAGATACTATTGCTTCTGCATTTGTAGAATATTATACAGAGTTATATACTAAACAACCAGAACCTTCACCATTCGCCTCTGTGAATTTCTGGAGAAATGTAACACTTCCTCAAGTCACTCAAAAACAATTAGAAATTTTAAATGCCCCTATTTTGAAAGAAGAAATGGAGAAGACCATTGCTGCATTAGCAAACGGTAAAGCAGCGTGTCCAGACGGGCTCCCCATCGAGTTGTATAAACTACTTAAAATACATGTCTCCCCTATACTTACTAGACTATACCAGGATTCTCCTTGGAAGGTACTTGTCCAGAGCGAAATTTTACCAATGCTGTTATCTCTTTAATCCCAAAAGCAGGGAAAGAGCAGGTACTGCCAGAGTCTTATAGACCTATATCACTACTCAATTCAGACTATAAAATATTTATGAAAATTTTGGCAGATTATATATATATTTCTTAACCTCATCCAACCCCAACCTCATCCATACAGATCAAACTGGCTTTATGAGTGGTAGGACTTCGGTGACAAATATAAGGCAAGTGTTACACTTAATTTCCCACTTCTGGTTACGCTCAAAAGAGAGTAGGGGAGAGGCTCTATCGGAGGCCTTCCTGCTGTCCCTTGACGCAGAGAAGGCTTTCGATAGAGTTGAGTGGGATTACTTGTTTTCTATGCTACAACGCTTTGGAATTAATGTCAGTTTCTAGATTGTAAGTTCCCACGGGAATAGGGCCCTCAATCCCTCCTGTATGTGTTTGTAAATTTTGTCCTGTATCTTACAAGTCTTGTATTGTTTTATTTAAATGAATTGTATCCATGGACAGCACTGTGGAATATGTTAGCGCTTAATAAATAAAGTATAATAATAATAATAATAATAATAAAAGTTTCTTATCATCGATTTGTAATGTTTATCATAAACCAACGGCGCATATCTTGGTTAACGGGGTCTTTTCCCTTACAATTTCTCTTTATAGAGGAACCAGATAAGGCTTCCGCTCTCGCCACTTCTCTTTAACATGAACTTGGAGCTACTGGCTATAAAACTGTGTTCTATCTTCCCGGGTCTAAATATTAATGGAGTGGCATTACACCTAGCATTATATGCAGATGACATGTTGTTATTTGTTGAAAACCCCTCCTTGCATATTCACAAAATCTTACAACTGATATCGAGCTTTGGGAGTCTTTCAGGCTATAAAATTTACACAACTAAGTCAGAGATCCTGTGGTTGCATAAAGCCAATAACAACAGTTTATTTTTTTGGATGAGGATTAGACAAGTTGAGCTGAAAATAGCTTTATATGCAGATGACATCCTCCTATTTATATCTAATTCTAATATCAATTTATCTAAATTTTTTCTCTATTATTGACCAATTCAGCTCCTTCTAGATGACATCCTCCTATTTATATCTAATTCTAATATCAATTTATCTAAATTTTTTCTCTATTATTGACCAATTCAGCTCCTTCTATAAAGTTAATACCGCTAAATCAGAGATCTTGTGGCTGAAGAAGGAGTCACATTCTCTTGTTGATATTTCTTTTCAACCAGTAACGAAAGTCTTTAAATACGGCTAGATTACGAGTTTTGCGTTATGAGGGGTGCATTGCTAACTTGCATGTTATTGTCACCGCTCACTTCCCTACAGCGCTGGTATTACAGGTTTTTACAAACCCGGCGTTAAAAGGCAAGAAATTAGCGTAGAGCAAAATTGAGCTCCATACCACACTCCAATACCAGCGCTGCTTAAGTCAGCTGTGAGCTGGTTGTACGTGCTCGTGCACGATTTCCCCATAGACATCAATGGGGAGAGCCGGCTGAGAAAAAGTCTAACACCTGCCAAAAAGCAGCGTAAAGCTCCGTAACGCAGCCTCATTGATTCCTATGGGGAAACAAATTTTATGTTTACACCTAACACCCTAACATGAACCCCGAGTCTAAACACCCCTAATCTTACACTTACTAACCCCTAATCTGCCGCCCCCGACATCGCCGACACCTACATTATACTTATTAACCCCTAATCTGCCGCTCCGGACATCGCCGCCACCTACATTATACTTATGAACCCCTAATCTGCCGCCCCCAACATCACCAACACCTACATTATATTTATTAACCCCTAATCTCCCGCCCCAATGTCACCGCAACCTACCTACACTTATTAACCCCTAATATGCCGCCCCCAACGTCGCCACCACTATAATAAACATATTAACCCCTAAACCGCCGCACTCCCGCCTCCCAAACACTAGTTAAATATTATTAACCCCTAATCTGCTGTCCCTAACTTCGCCGCCACCTATCTACAATTATTAACCCCTAATCTGCCGCCCCCAACGTCGCCTCCACTATACTAAATATATTAACCCCTAAATCTAAGTCTAACCCTAACACCCCTAACTTAAATATAATTAAAATAAATCTAAATAAAATTTACTATCATTACCTAAATAATTCCTATTTAAAACTAAATACTTACCTATAAAATAAACTCTAAGATAGCTACAGTATAACTAATAGTTACATTGTATCTATCATAGGGTTTATTTTTATTTTACAGGTAAGTATGTATTTATTTTAACTAGGTAGAATAGTTACTAAATAGTTATTAATTAACTACCTAGCTAAAATAAATACAAATTGACCTGTAAAATAAAACCTAACCTTAGTTACACTAACACCTAACCTAACCCTACAATTAAATAAAGTCCATAAATTAAATACAATTAACTAAATTCAATACAATTAGCTAAATTACAAAACCCCCCACTAAATTACAGAAAATAAAAAACAAATTACAAGATCTTTAAACTAAATTACACCTAATCTAATAGCCCTATCAAAATAAAAAAGCCCAACCAAAATAAAAAACAACCCTAGCCTAAACTAAGCTACCAATAGCCCTTAAAAGGGCCTTTTGCTGGGCATTGCCCCAAAGAAATCTGCTCTTTTACCTGTAAAAAAAAAAATACAAACAACCCGCCCAACAGTAAAACCCACCACCCACACAATTAACCCCCCAAATAAAACCCTAACTAAAAAAAACCTAAACTCCCCATTGTCCTGAAAAGGTGCGGAGCATCCTCTTCAATTGAAGGCTTCTTCTGGAATCAAGGTTCCTTTAAATGACATCATCCAAGATGGCGTCCCTTAGATTCCGATTGGCTGATAGAATTCTATCAGCCAATCGGAATTAAGGTTGAAAAAATCCTATTGGCTGATGCAATTGTTTTGCATTTAGTTAATTGTATTTAATTTAGGGAATTTATTTAATTGTAGGGTTAGGTTAGGTGTTAGTGTAACTAAGGTTAGGTTTTATTTTACAGGTCAATTTGTATTTATTTTAGCTAGGTAGTTAGTAAATAGTTAATAATTATTTAGTAACTATTCTATCTAGTTAAAATAAATACAAACTTAGCCGCGCATTGCAGCGTCCATTTTACAATGCCCAGTTCCTGCGGGCGGCCTGGGCCTCCCTAATATTAGGCTTTATTATGAAGCTGCCCTGTTATCGCATATTTCAGATTGGAATACAAAGGAGAATCCCCCTCGCTGGATGGAATTGGAACAGGCCTCTATACCGGCCTATCTGACGCTGATGGACCTGATTTGGATTCCGGCTCACTGTCTTTCGGAATACCCGATCCATAATAAAATAGTACTGCATTGCAGAAACTCCTGGCTGCGTATTCGCCACCACAATCAAGTCTCACCACACCCCTCACCCTGCCACTCCATGTCGGGCCTCTTACTCGGCCTTCCTTCCACAGGTTTAGCTACACGCCGAGCCCTATCCACGCTTCGAGTTACAGACTTTATCACAGGTGACAGACAGGTTATGCCTGATGTTCTTGCCCAGAACTGCAACATACCCCCGAAATTTAGATTTGACCTACTCAGGCTCTCTTCGATACTTAAATCATGGGGCTTTTTTCAAGCTCCGCTCAGACTACTGATCCCTTGGGAGGGACGGTTGTCTTCGAATACGCAGCATATTTCCCCCTTGTCCTTCCATTACCGAATTCTCCTAGATGCCTCTGAACTTGTTAAAACAAGACAGATGGAGGAATGGGAAAGGGAATGGGGTGTGACATTACCCCCAGAGGTATGGTCAGACGCGATTTTACATACAAAATCATCCATTCACTGTACCACACATTTTGAGTTGTTCTACAAGCTTCTAACCAGATGGCATTATGTGCCAACTAAATTGCATAAAATGTTTCCCAACAGCTCACCCCTCTGTTGGAGGGGCTGCCAAAGGGTGGGTGACCCCCATCATACTTGGTGGGCTTGTCATGTAATAGTCCCACTGTGGCGCAGAGCGGAAAGATTGTGCTGCGGTCCGGGACTAATCAGCTCCCTACCCCAGGAGTTGGCTCTTGTTCATGCCGGTCTGCGCTCCTCTCATTTGCCGAGTCGCATTCTACTCATAACAATTATGATGGCCGTCAAGTTATCTATCGCAAGGAATTGGAAGAAACCTGATTGCCCTTCTTGGTGAGAGGTGGTCCGCCTTATCTCATACTTCCGCTCTATGAAAAGTTACGTTTACACCTCCCGTCACCAATCTGACCTATATGCTGTGACTTGGGAGCTTTGGGACCTAATGGACGAGAAATCAATTCTTTCAATTTGAAAAGAAGACATGTTGCCCCAAAATTAATTATAATTTGTCTAGCGAAGACTTGATACATGTGTCTCCCTACCACTGAATTTACCTCCCTGTCCCTACATGATTGACCTGCTGCATGATAACCCCCCTCCCAACCCCCCCCCCCCTTTTTTCCCCCTCTTTCCCCCTCCCCTCTCTTCTTCTTCTCTTCGTCTTCTCTCCTCTTTCTCCTTCCCCCCTGCTTTAACTATACTGCTGGCTGGGGATCTTGCATAAAGATCCTGTCTCTTTAGTGTTCCTGCTCAAATGTACTTTTTACATGTGATTTCCTAGTCTCTATTCGGACATTCACCCAAGATTTTATAAACCAATTAGTACGGTTGATATCTCACTGTGTGTAGTTTCATGGTTCATGGAGCGAGCCCCTCTTAGCCATTTCTAGCTGCCCACCTATGGTCGGCTCATGTCATACCTTGGCTCTCGGTTTATAATTTTGATTCAACCGTGCCATTTGTACACTGTTATTCGTACACTGTTTTGCATGGTTATTTACTTCTTAATAAAAATTATATTTAAAAAAATAAATAAATAAATACAAAGATGCCTGTAAAATAAAAATAAACCCTAAGATAGATACAATGTAACTATTAGTTATATTGTAGCTAGCTTAGGGTTTATTTTATAGGTAAGTATTTAGTTTTATGTTTAAATCTTTTTTATTGTCATGGGTTTTCACAATACAAAAATAAGTCATTTCTTGTCGTGGAACAATCGATATACCTTTAACTATACATTTGGAAAAGGTGGAGTAAGCATAGGTTATTACAGTATATAGGTTAAATGTTTGTCTCTCCCTATAGGAGTATCGGGTACCTTGGCCGACCTTCGCTCAAGAGTTCTTCATTTGTTACCACTTAGAAAGTCTCTAGGCATATGATTATCTAAATCCTTCCTCCTATTCCGGATTGTTCCAGAATATATTAACCCGTGTTTAATCATATTCTTATGGCTCAGATTATTACTAATAGTTCAATTTTCTTAAAACTAAATTTAACTATTAACTAGATTTAAGCTGTAATCCTTGTGGTCTCTGTAGGTTTCTTGACCTCAGCTTAAAGAAAGAAAAAATTAATAACAAGTAAAAAAGGAAAATACCAAAAAACAAAAATAAAATAAACTAGATTGCCGTGTGACTCCTCTTTTCCTCTCTCCCAGGTCTTGTTGTTTACTCCCACTACCTCTATGCTGGAAAAGTCTATCTTGTTCTAACTTATTCTGTGTCTGTTCAGTGTCCAGTAAAACCAGATCTTTTCAAATTGTGTTTGTGTGTCTAGTATTTGTGAAGCAGATTCGTACAATCGGTGTGTTAGAGAAATCTTATTGAAAACTTCATCCCAAGGGGGCGCTGACTCCGCTGAGGTTTTCCAGTGTTTTGCTATACAGGATCTGGCTACCGTACAAATGATTCTAATGAAAGTGTTTATCTGTTTGTTAAACTGGGGTAGTGGGATGTGTAGGAGGGCCTGTGATGGAGTTAACTGAATGTGTTCATCTAGAACTGAGCTTAGCAGATTGGATGTTTTAGTCCATATGTCTCTCACCCTCCCGCATTCCCACCACATGTGGCAATATGAGCCCACTTCCCCACAACCTCTGTAGCAGGACCTATTATGACTGGGTAACATGTGTGCAGTTTTCACTGGGGTTAAGTACCACCTGAACATTGTCTTGATAGTGTTTTCTCTCAAGTCAGCACTTAAGAGTCCTTTACAGGCTGAATTAAACGTGTCATCCCACCATTGCTTATCTTTATTTATATCTAAGTCTCTTTCCCAATTCAGAATCAGGTTAGATTTTGATGAATTGTTAGATGCTTGTATCTGTAGATATAGTTTAGAAATGGCTCCTTTTGGTCTATGTGTGGACTTAAGTAAGCTTTCTAGAGGTGTGGTTATGTTGGCTTGACGGTCTTTAATATATTCGTGGATTGCAGAGTTAACTTGAAGATATTGGAACCAATGTAGTTTTACTGGATCTAATTGGGTTTGGATCTGATTGAATGTCTTAGGTTTACCTCCACTTAGCCAGTCTGCCACACTATAGAGACCCTTATTGGCCCATTTTACTACTATGTGTTGTGACTCTCTGGGAAGCAAATATCTAATTGGGTGTACTAGTGTTTGTTTAGATAAGAGATTCTGTCTTATTGTTAAAAAGGACCATATTTCCATAGTATGTTGTGTGACGTCATCCGGATAAGGGGTGTCTCTGATCTCTGCCTCTAGGTTGGACCAAATGACCCCCTCAACATTACTTCCTATTAGTGTGGTTTGTGCTAGTCTCGCTGCTCTATAGTATTCTACTATGTTGGGTGCTCCAATTCCACCCAGACTTCTATGTTTTGTTATTAGAGCAGTTGCTATACGAGCTCCTTTATTCCCTCTAATGAAGATTACTAAGTCTCTTTGTAATTTCTCTAGATCCTTTAATGGGACTTTTATGGGTAGAGTTCTAAATAAATATAAAATCTGGGGAAGAATTGACATTTTGACTGTAGCCAGTCTGCCTAACCATGATAAGGTGTGTGTCTTCCATTTGCTCAAGTTTTTCCTTATCTCCTTATATAAAGATTCATAATTGTATTTATATAATTGATTAATTTGAGGTGTAAGGTGTATCCCTAAGTATTTAAGCGAGTGGGTGGCCCATCTTACCTCAAAGTTAATGTCTATGATTTTTTTAGTATGTCCTAAGGGTAATGCTTCGCATTTATCTAGATTGATTTTATACCCTGATATTTGGCAAAATTGGTCCAGTAACTTGTATAGATTGGGTAAGGATGTGAGGGGTTTTGTCAGTGTCAGAAGGATATCGTCCGCAAAAAGTGTCAGCTTGTATTCCCGGTCCTTGACCTTCACCCCTGTGATATCTGGATCTAGATTAATTTTAGCCGCTAGGGGTTCTATGCAAATAGCAAAGAGCAGAGGCGACAGCGGACATCCCTGCCTTGTGCCGTTTAGTATGGGAAAACTCTTAGATTTATATCCCGAGATAGATACCTGGGCTGAGGGGTTAGAATAGATTGCATTTAGGGTTTTAATAAAGGTCCCTTCAAATCCCATTTGTTGTAGTACTGTAAAAATGTATCTCCAGTCTATTCTATCGAATGCCTTCTCCGCGTCCAACGAGAGGAGCAGAGAAGGCACTCGGTCGTCCCCTACATAGTCTATAATGTTCAGCAATCGCCGTACGTTGTCTGGTGCTTCCCTGTCTTTCACAAAACCCACTTAATCTGGGTGTATCAGTTTTGGGAGAATGTGTTTTAGTCTATTGGCCAAAATCTTCGTTAATAATTTTAAGTCCTGATTAATGAGCGATATTGGTCTATAATTTGCACAAAATTTATGATTTTTACCGGGTTTAGGGATCACTATTATTTTGGCCTGCAACATGTCTGTTGGGATGGTGTGTCCCTCCATAATAAAATTACAGAGGTCTGTAATGTGGGGGATAAGATTTTCCTTAAAAGTTTTATAGTATTCTCCCGCAAACCCATCTGGTCCTGCTGCCTTCCCCGTTTTGAGTTCCTTTATAACCTTCCCGACTTCCTCCCTCGTGACTGGGGCATTTAGTGTGTTGTTGTCGTCTTTGGTAAGTAGGTACATGTCAGCTTCTCTCAGAAACTTCTCTGTTTGGCATTTTAGGGTGTTTGAGTGTGTTACTTTTTTACCATCATATAGATTTCCGTAGAACTCTGCAAATGTGTCCGTTATATGTTGTGGGTGGGACACTGAAGTGCCGTTCGCCAGTGTAATAGAGGGAATGATAGATGCTCTACATCTTTCTTTTAATTTGTTTGCTAAGTATCTATCGGGTTTATTCGCATGGATGTAGTAATGTGTGTTTAATCTCTGGATTGCTCTTATTGATTGGTTATTTAGAATACTAGCCAACTTTTCTCTTTTGGTTGTGATAGTAGAGAGAACTTCCTTTTTTTGTGTGGATTTGTGTTGTATCTCTAATTCTGCTATTTCTTTGTGTAATTGTGCTAGCTGAGCTTTGTGCTGCTTGTTGTTTTTGGATTTATCCTGGATGAGTAAACCTCTCATGTACGTTTTGTGTGCTGCCCAGGGGGATATAGGGTTAGTTGTGGATTCTTTGTTCAATTCCCAATATTCGGTTAATGATTTGACATATTATCTTTGTGTATAGGATTTTTTAGATATGTTGGATCATATGTCCATGTTCTGTGTCTTTGTGTATCTACAAATCCCTCCAAGTGTAAGGAGATTATTGAGTGGTCTGACCACACACATATCTGAATTGACGAGGTCTGTAGAAGTGGTTGTAAGATTTGGCTAATATATATATAATCTAGTCTCGTGTATTGCTTATGGGCTGCTGAATAGAAGGTGGTGTCTTGAGTCTTACCATATAACGTGTACCACGAGTCAAATAGCGCATGTGGGGCTAGGTGCTCTAGAATAGAGTTCACTAATCTGTTGTGTCTAGATTGTTTAGCAGTGAGTTTAGTTTTGTTTTCTACAAATTTGGTCATGGTTATGTTGAAGTCTCCTGCTAGAATGATTTTGTGTTGTGACCAGTCAGTAAGCAGATTAGATATATGGTTGAAAAAGGAGTGTTGGTTATCATTGGGAGCATATATATTACATAGGATGACATTAGATTCCCCAAATTGGCCTTTAATTATAAGATAACGCCCTTCTCTATCCGCTATAGTAGATTCGTGTTTGAAGGCAAGACTAGCATGGATCAAAATCGAGACCCCCCTTTTCTTAGTAGAGGTGGTAGCGTGGTAATGTTGTGTGAAGTCTCTTGCCCAGTATTTTGGGATTATGTCTCTAGTAAAGTGAGTCTCCTGAAGAAATAAAATATTGGCCCCCATACGGTGGTATTGGGTCATTGCTGTACGTCTTTTAATATTAGTATTTAAACCCCTCACATTATGAGATATAAGGTGTATTTTTGGAATCATGGGATAATTGTTTTGTGGTGTGTGGCTTTTTTCGACCTAGATATGTAAAATATTGATACATACAACCCTAGAGAGGCGAGTGGTTCCATCAAGAAGACCTTACTGTGGTAATCTGACCTGGGAGGAAGAGCAGTCCCGGCAACCTTAAAAGACATAGAAAATGAAAACAAAATAAAACTTTTAAAAAACATACAGAAATAACAACATAAACAATAAAAGATATTACATCTATTCATTAATTAACACGAATGTCACCTCAAAATAGGTGATAAGAGCTGAGTAAAGGCGAAGATTGTACTATCATCTAAATTGTCAGCAACATTAGAACAGGATTTAATTTCATCAAACAAGGAACTTAAACAGGAGGTAACTGTCTATAAGGCATCTCTGTCAAACTAGAGAAAATATATTTCGGGCTCTGTCTCTTTTCAAAGGTTATAACTTCAATATTGGCCCCTCAAGTTCTCCTTCTGGGAAGGATTTGAAGTTACCAACCACCAATTAGCGGTTAAAGGGGTGGGTTCTACTCCCCCCTATATTAATATCAGAATTTCAAAGGGTGACCTTTTGGGAAGCTGTCTTGTATCATTTCTTGACTCTTTTCCGGTTTATTCTTGTCCATCTTGATTGCCCAGAAGTGCTCTGCGAAAGATGTGGCTGTTCTTCAATGGGCATGGTTGGGGTTTCCATACCCAGGAGCTTGCAGGTGGGGGAGATGTCCTCAATTTCATGAACTGTGATGGTTTTATTATCCTTGAGGATGTGCAGGGCAAAAGGGAATCCCCATCTATATTTGATTTGGTTTTTACGTAGTATAGAGGTCAGGGGGCGCAGGGTGCTTCTCCTCTGCAGTGTACGAAGGCTGATGTCCTGGAAGAATTGAATAACGCTTCCTTTGTATTTCTAAGTTGGTTTGTCTCTAGACGCTTTAAGGATTTTTTCTTTATCTTGGAAAAATGACAGTTTTATAATGATGTCTCTAGGGGGTTCTTCTTCTTTAGGCCTTGCCCGTAAGGCCCTGTGGGCTCTTTCAATTGGAAATACTGATTCTTCAGGTTCCCCTGTAATATTTCTAAACAGGTGTTGCAGATATGTGTTAAGTTCGGAGTTAGTGATTGTTTCTGGAACCCCTTTTAGCCTGATGTTGTTGCGGCGCGACCTATTTTCTAGGTCGTCGACCTTATCTTGCAGATCATTAATGGCTTGTTGTTGTATCTGTAGAGTCTGAGAAGAGGCTTCTATTTCGTTTGTTACTGTATCTCTATGCTCCTCTAGAGCTTCCATTCTGCCTCCCAAATCTGTTATGTCAGCTCGTATGTCATTTAAGCTAGATGTGACGGCCGTATGCATGGAGTCTATTTTCCCCCATAGTTTCTCAAAGTTTGCGGCAATGTCTAGCTTCAAAACTAAATCTTTAAAGTCTGCTTTTGTTAGCGGTGTTGTATCTGTAAGGGAAGATGATTCTGTTTCCGTATCTGAGTCCTTTTCTGATTCCATGTTCTCTGGCTCTGTTATCTTGTTATGTCGTGAAGGCTTGAAAAAGGTGCTCATATTTGTCGTTTTGTTTGTTTTGTCCCCCTTAACCAGTTTTTTGTTTGACATATTAACTGTCTTCTTCCAGAGTTGATTTAATGTATTGCAAGAGAGTAAGTTATAGGAAATCTTATCTTTGGTGATAATCTCTCACTGATGTATGTGGATATAGTCGCAAAGTAAGAGAAAAAATATTTTAGGGAAAACAATGAGAGTTAGGCTGTTGGTCAGTGTCGAGCCCTGTTAGTGAATTTATTTTTCATAGACCTTTGTTTTTTCGCTGTGTCTATGTAGTTAGTCAGGTCTGTATTCCAGTCGTTTGCTCGCCCCTTATTCCAAGGTTTAATTTGGAGTGCACTTCTTTCTCCTTGTTTCTCTGTATAATGGTAACTCCAGCTTAATTTATTTTGTTTCAAGATATAACTTCCTGTTTCATTGCTAATTTATAATGAGATGCCCCATATGAACTTATTTTATGGCTTAGCGAGTTATCTATTTTTGCTCCTTATTGGCTAAGAAGGTGTGACAAAAACAAAAAGATTTCTTTACTTCCATCATATCTCTGACTTTATTGCGACTTTTAAGGTTGGGGGAAATCTACAGTCCCTTATCCTTTTTTATGTTTTCTGGCCTCCCACCTCGATCGTTAATATTCTGGGCTATTTACTTGTCCCCAGGTCCATGTGTGTGGCGTGTGATTGCGGCCTACCTGCGTGGTGTTAGATAGCCGGATCGGTCTTGTCAGCCGGGTCACTTGTAGCTGGTGTACTTTTGTACTCACTGTTTGTTGTTCAGTCGGCTGCCCACGGATTATGTCGAAATGCCACAGTATTACGTCCGGCGTTAGCTCAGTGCGCCATTACCGCAGAGTAGGTTAATCTGTTTTCGGCGTGAATGCCCGGCATCTTTGAGAAGCGTCTCTGCTCAACCTGTCACTTTCATCTAAGTTTTTGCTTAACGCCTCGGCATCCGAGTACCTCCTGTGTCTTTTGAAGCAGCTTGGTCTACAAGTTAGGCTGTTTTGCTGACTTTTTTAGTACTTGCAGCTCAGAGCTCACGGATCACACATCCATCTTTGAGCTCAGTTAGGCTCCGCCCCAAGTATTTAGTTTTAAATAGGAATTATATTAGGAAAGAAACCCCAAATCGCTCATAGGAAATTATATGCCTGCTACACAAGTGAAGGTTTAGGATTACCCAATTTTAAAATATTTAATTGGGCTGCACTTGCGCAAATAGTTTTAGACTGGCAATTAAATACATACAATTTTTGTGAAAAGACTCTTGAAGAAGCAACTCTGGGAGAATGGAAACCACCATCCCTGCCCTACACCTCTTTCAAGGATATCCCAAAACAGGTACTCTCACATATGCTTTATGGGGATGCTCTTCAAGCCTGACATCTAATTCATATGTCTTCTAGAACCATTCCCTTTTTAAATAATATTTATTTCCCAGCAGGTAAGTATTCAAATGTATTTCGTATATGGGAAACTAAAGGTTTAAAGACAATAGGGGACATGTTGGATCCCTTAAATAAGAGGATACACGCATTTCATACACTACAAAATAAGTTTGATATCCCGAGCACCCACTTTTTTGCTTTTTTTACAACGCTATGTTTCTAGTTTGATAGAAAAAGATGGTCAGTTCTGGAAAGCTCCGATTTTTAATCTATCTACCCCAAAAGACTTTTCTGGCAGGTTCTTTTTCTCTATCAGGAATATATCAAATCTTGAAGGTAGAATTGGTAGTTATGGATGAAATAGCAGATAGATGGGGTGTAGATGTTGCGGAGGACCTAGGGCCTGCTTGGATTATGGAAGGACAAGGAGACGCAGGCACTGCTCGGTTAGTATAGAAAAATAAAACATCCATTTATTTAAACATTTAAAAACATGGTATGTTCCCAAACAGAGGACAGGCAAACAGACAGCACCAGTCTTACGCTTTTCACGCCCCCTAGTGGTGCTTATTCATCTTATTCACCTGCTTGGATTATGGATAGTTTGAATACTGTGAAGAAGGCAACTCTCTCTATGGCTCTTAGAGAATCACAGTTGCATCGTGATTATATAACGCCACGCAGATGATCAAAATGGAACCCTAGCTGTACTAATGCGTGCGTTAAATGTTGCTGGGAAAACGTGAACTTTTTACATCATTTTTTAACTTCTCCAAAGATAAGTTGTTTTTGGCAAAAAATCCGGTATTGGATTAAACAGTGTTTTAAAACTGATCTTGAATTAGGGATTCCACAGATTTGTTTCCTGAGTTGGAATAGAGTGAATGCTGAAATTCAACCTCTTCTGTCAACAATTGTAGTACAAGCTTGTAAATGTATTCTGGATCTATGGACAGTTAGGACTGCCCCTACCATCCCAAAATTAAAAAATAGGTTAATAAAACAGTTATTTATTGAACAATACAATGTTAAATTAGACAGTGTAAACAGATTATAGGGGTTCCTTAAAAAGTGGAAACTTAATATAGAAATTTTAGAGGTCTCGGTACAAAAACAAATTTTAAAACCATTTGCTCAAACTGAATTGATCTTAACAACATCTAGATTGAGGGGAGAGTGGTGTTGCCTAGAGGATCCTTAGTAAGGAGGTATGCGATGAGGGTTGTGGTATTGATGTGTTTCCCCTCCCCCCCTCCTCCTGTTTTAATAGAACACGCAATGCGATAAGATAAGCGATATGTACTTTATAAGTATTTTATTAATATTGAATTTAGATAAAGTGATCCTTCTTTTGCAGTGCGGCAAGATAAGCCAAGAATATGGGTTAAGAATCTGAAGAAGTAGCATATTATTTATCAAGATAAGATGATCTCGGTTTTTCTTTTTTTCCTCTTTATGAACTCTAGTAGAGTTCAAGAGTATATGGACATGTTATGTATTTTGTTGTCTGGTAAAGTTTGTATATTTTTATTTTTTTTTTAAATAAAAAAAAATATTGCACACTAAAGTTATTAGGGGTCAAAGGTATGAGGTCTCAGGTGTTAAAAAAAAGGCAGGCAAAGGGCTTTAACATAGAGATACATAAATATATGTCTAAAGATGGATATGTATGTGCATATATATATATGTCTAAGTATGTGTACATATGTATTTATGTATTTATATGTGTATATATGTATTTACAGACATATATACTGTGACGGATACCACGGCTACCCCGACTGGGTAGCTCCGCCAAACGGGTCCTACTTCCTCTCTGCCAACTGCAGCTATGTAGCTGGCAAGTGACCACAGCCTGTAGCCACCCCTGATGCCCGCCAGCACCAGTACTCAGGGTCCCACCCTGTGGCAGACTCCAGCTACCCAGACTAGGTAGCTCTGCCAGAGTGTCCTTCTTCTGCCTGGAACAGGCTGTTATGTAGCCCAGGAAAGTGATTCTAGCAGGAGCCCACCCAAATAACTAGACAGACTAGCATTCAGGTGAAACAAGAACTGACTTTATTGGGACAAACACACATCTTTTATACACACACACATCTTGATAAAACAGGCAGACAATGCCACAGTTTTCCTGCCATTCCCGCCTCTCCAGACTGACCTGCGTGTCCATAGCAACCATAACAGGGGTGAGGTTGTAGGGGGGTGGGGGGTAGCCTTAGCTGTCTGGTATCCGTGACATCTCCCCCCTCCAGTTCGGCAGACCCGGCTAGACCCTTAACGGGTCGGCCTGGGGCTGTCCGATGGTGGCCCTCCACTTCTCGGTTGCTGGGAAAGGTGATCCCATCTCTCCAGAGCTTGGGGCATCCTGGGGGTTCTGCACTATCTATTCTTTTGCACAAGTCTCCTCTCCTGGCTCCTGGCTCTGCTGCTGGGGAGAGAGAACGACTGTCTCCTCTCCCAGGAAGGGGTTCTGCTTACGGGTAAAGAGACCGACTGTCTCCTCTCCCGGGAAGGGGTTCTGCTTATGGGGAGGGAGGACGACTACCTCCGCTCCCAGGGGATGGATCTGCCACTGGGGAGAGAGACCGACTGTCTCCTCTCCTGGCTCTGCCACTGGGGAGAGAGACTGACTGTCTTCTCTCCCAGGAAGGGGTTCTGCTTACGGGGAGGGAGGACAACTACCTCTGCTCCCAGGGGATGGCTCTTCTGCTGGGGAGAGAGGCCGACTGTCTCCTCTCCCTGCTCCTGGCTCTGCCGCTGGGGAGAGAGACCGACTGTCTCCTCTCCCAGGAAGGGGTTCTGTTTACGGGGAGGGAGGACGACTGGCTCCACTCCCTGGTTTCCTGGAGCTGTTACAGGTGCTGGGCAGAGGCCGGCGGCTCTCTGCCCTGTTGTCAGCGCTTCTGCTGGGGTGGCTCCCTTTTCCAAGTCTATAAGCTCAGAACCAGACTGCTGATCAGGATCCAGCAGCCCTGGTTCCCTTTTTCTTTGTTGCCACTCCTCCATGGTCGAGCTCCATGAATCCCAGAGGGCTGCACCCCAGATCTGTATGCCCTTGGCACGCTGCATAACAAGATCTAGCAGCCTCTTGTATTCCTTGACCAGTGCCTCTTCCTGATCAATTATAATATCCTGATCATCTAGTAGCCAGGATTCCTCCAAGAGATCCAGCAGTTCCTCTTGGAGCCCAGAGATATCCTCCAGACCCTGGTCCGTCTCGCTCCAAAACTGTGGGTCCTCTGTCCTTTTTGTAAATAGCAATCCAGGGCCGTCGAAGCCAAAGCCCTCTGTGGGGGAGCTTGCATAGCGAGCCATTGGAGGGCCCGATAGCCGTCCTCCACCCACATCTCTTGCTAGATCAGTCTATGTAGAACAGATAGCCATTCCTTCTTTGGCTGTTCTCCCAGGAAAGACAGTCTCATGGTCCGCCGAACCCAGAACCTTGTGTCATTCGTGGGGAGGACCTTTCCATTGTCCCGCTCCTGTTCAAGAGCCTCCCACCAGAGGTCCCGGTGGATCAGGTCCCTCTGTTCCAGCATGTCCTGTTGGTAAATAGGACCGTCCAGCTGGGCCAGCACCTCCTGTACTCTCCCTAGGAAATCTGCCTCCTTATTTACCGGCTACTGTGGCGCTTCTCCTCTGTCAGCAGGAACCTTATAAAAGAATCAGATCCCACTGCTGCCAGCCAATGTGATGGATACCACGGCTACCCTGACTGGGTAGCTCCACTAAACAGGTCCTGCTTCCTGCCTGCCGACTGCAGCTATGTAGCTGGCAAGTGACCACATCCTGTAGCCACCCTTGATGCCCGCCAGCACCAGTACTCAGGGTCCCACCCTGTGGCAGACTCCAGCTACCCAGACTAGGTAGCTCTGCCAGAGTGTCCTTCCTCTGCCTGGAACAGGCTGCTATGTAGCTCAGGAAAGTGATTCTAGCAGAAGCCCATACAAATAACTAGACAGACTAGCATTCAGGTGAAACAAGAACTGAATTTATTGGGACAAACACACATCTTTTATACACACACACATCTTGATAAAACAGGGACACAATGCCACAGTTTTCCCGCCATTCCTGCCCCTCCAGACTGACCTGCGCCTCCATAGTCCCACAGAATCCCAGGACACAGTGGTGACGGTTTTGGGGTGATCCCGGGAGAGCGGCGGCACTTCTAGGATGTCATTTTAAAACTCTCAGTCCCCAGATGCCGCAGTCCAAAAAGCGGCTTGATTCGTTATAGGGGACCGGAGATATAGCCTGTTGAAGTTATGGGGTAGGGGTGTCCAAAACCCCCAGTTCCCAAAGCAGCTCCCCTCCGGTAATTCCCCCACCTCTTGTCCTCCCTAGGGGCTACTAATCCCCAAAAAAGCGGAGCTCTGGGGCACATGGTTGATGGAGCGACCAGGGGTAAAGTTAGCGGGTGTCCTGCTGTCCTGTGGCCGACCGGGAGTTCCAGGAGCCCGGACAGCCTGAGAGGGGTTAGGTGGGTGTCCATTGTGAGGCAGCCCAACCGGGAGTTCCAGGAGCCCAGCCAGCCTAGGAGGGTTTTCCAGGTCATAGACCAGCTCTTCTCTAAACAAGTTTGGAACACAAAACCATGCAAACAAAAGCTTCCAGAGATTGTGGTTGCTCTGAGGAGCCCAAAACCACTGAGAAACAACAGGGTTGAGATTGTTGGGGGGTGGGGGGTAGCCTTAGCTGTCTGTTATCTGTGACATATACAAATATAAACACATACATACATATGTATACATGTATAGACATATACAGTATAAATAAGTGCATTGGAGCCCTTTGACATTAAGTAGATGAAAAAAGCATATTTATGCAATATTAATTTTTAATATAAAGGTTTTACCTATGTATTTACTGTAAGTATTTCACATACCAATGTTCTGCACATAGCGGAATATGTTCTATGTAAATATATATTCTTATATATATCTGTATTCAGCTATACCTATATATATATATATATATATATATATATATATATATATATATATATATATATATATATATATATATATATATATATATATATATATATATTGTACCAAAATACCATCAGATATGTGTAGAAATATTTATTTATGAATAAATAGAACATATTCTGTTATGTGCAAAACATTGGAATGTGAAATATTTATATTTTCTTGATGGGTTAGCGCAAATGAGAATATGCAATCTTGTTTGCGTGAGAGTTAGGTGTTAGGTTTTTTTTCCACTTTATTTTCTCCTTTGACATCTGTGGGGGAATACGTGAACACGCATGCAATGTTCTAACTTTGGATTTTTGCATTCGTCGGGTTACCGCAAGAGCAAAAACAGTTTACTTCAACTCATAATACGAATGTAACTCGACGAGCGCAAATATATTACTTCTAGCGCAATTAACACTCAAGCAGGAGTGTTAATTTGCGCTTCACTCCTAATCTAGCCCATAATTGGAATACTTTGAGTAGAGAAGGGAGAACCTGTGCAGTAAAACCAGCTATTTCAATTGCAATAATAACCCTAAAGGTATTTCCAATAGCTGAATGCTGTGCAGCAGATTTGACAAGTCATTGGGATCACCTAAGGGAGAGCAAATACAGTACAGTGCCCTGAGAACACAAGTATATAGAGGTCGCTATAGTAGATTGCCCCACAGAAAGTTGTCCACCCAGAGTGCAGTCTCTTCAAGCCCACTTGTCACTTTCACAGATAAAGTTTCCTTTAGCCTATTAGTCTAGTCTCATCCATAAGGACGACCAGGCAACTCTCCTTTAAATGTTGGGTTTGTACAGCTAGCTGCAAACATCTAATGTATTTCAGAAGTTACCTCTATGATTATACTAGTGTCCAACCACATTGTTCTCTTCAGCCTATTGATAGAGCATATGAAGGAAGCAGAAGGTGCCACAATCAGGGGCAGAACTACCATTTGTGCAGCAGGTGCAGTGGCACCAGGGCCCAAGTGCTTGAGGGGCCCATAGAAATTAGTCTATACATAGGCATGTGCAGAATATGTACAGTCCCCTGGGTGGAGGTTAAAGGGTGTTCTAGTTTTGTCTACAAGTAATGCAGTCAGTCTGAGGTTAAAGGGACAGTCAATTCAAAAATTGTTATTGGTTACAAAAGATAGATAATCCCTTTATTACCCATTCCCCAGTTTTGCACAGCCAACATGGTTATATTAATATAATTTTTACCTCTGTGATTACCTTGTATCTAAGCCTCTTTTGACAGCCCCCTGATCACATGACTTTTATTTATTATCTATTGACTTGCATTTTAGCTGTGTTGTGCAGAACCCACGGGTGTGAGCACAATGTTAGATATATGGCCCACATGGTTGAATTAGTGCATGAAAAGTGTTAAAATACCCTTTTTCAAATACCCTAGGGTGTCTACTTTTCAAAAATATATGGTTTGATGGGGGTAAATTGCATTGGCCGGCTTCAGAAATGTCCAAAATAGGACATGGGTGCATGATGACCGATGTGAAAATTCCAAGTTGGAAAACTGGAATGCGCCCCCTAAAAATAAGGCCTTTTAGTCCCCAGAGAACACAACACACCTATACATGGGTGGCATCACTGTACTTAGGAGATGTTGCTGAGCACATATTAAGGTGTTATTTGACAGTGACCCTTAACGTTCTCAGTAAATGTATTCTTAAATTGCTATTTTGTCAAAAAATCACTACTTTTCCCCCCCAAATTTTGGCATAGATTGGTGGTAAAATGGTTGCATGAAAAGAGTCAAATTATACCACGTTTAATACCTTAGGTTGTCTTCTTTTAAAAAATATATGCATGAGAAGGGGTATTCAGGGATTCCTGACAGATATCAGTGTTACAATGTAACTATCGCTAATTTTGGGGAAAAAATTGTTTGGAAATAGCAAAGTGCTACTTGTACTTATTGCCCTATAACTTGCAAAAAAAAACAAAGAACATGTAAACATTGGGTATTTCTAAACTCAGGACAACATTTAGAAACTATTTAGCATGGGTGTTTTTTGGTGGTTGCAGATGTGTAACAGATTTTGGGGGTCAAAGTTAGAAAAAGTGTGTGTTTTTTTCATTTTTTCATCATATTTTATAAAAAAAAATTATAGTAAATTACAAGATATGATGAAAATAATGGTATCTTTAGAAAGTCCATTTAATGGTGAGAAAAATATATTATATAGTAAATGAGTAAGAGGAAAATTACAGCTAAACACAAACACCGCAGAAATGTAAAAATAGACCTGGTCCCAAACGGTAAGAAAATTGAAAAGTGCTGTGGTCACTGAGGGGTTAAACAACTTTCCAATTCACTTTTAGCATTAAATTTGCTTAGTTCTCTTGGTATTCTCTTTATATTATTAAAGGCCGCCTCTTATCTCAGTGCATTTTGACAGTTTTTCACCGCTAGACAGTGCTAGTTATTATGTGTCATATATATAACATTGTGTTCCTCCTTGGAGTTACTTATGAGTCAGCACTGATTGGATTGAATGCAAGTCTGTCAAATGAATTGAGGCTTAGATACAAGGTAATTACAGAGGTAAAAATTGTATGAATATAACAGTGTTGGTTGTGCAAAACTGAGGAATGAGTAATAAAGGGATTATCTATCTTTTTAAACAATACAAATTCTGAAGTAGTCTGCCCCTTTAAGGTTAACATGCTGTGGGGATCCCGGGGAGGGGCATAGAGATTGAATTATTTTGGTTTAGGGATCAAGGAGATAAGGGATCTCATGGTTAGGACCCAGGAAATATGTGTTTCCAGGTGACTGGTTAGGGTAGTGAGCTTGGGGGTCTAGGGGGAAGGTAGTAAATATCTTAGGGTCCACTTTATCAATGTCAGTCTGACATAATACGCTCTATCGTATCATGCACGACAGACATCGCTGAATGCCGACAGCATACGCTGTCCGCATTTAACATTGCACAAGCAGTTCTGGTGAACTGCTTGTGCAATGCCTCCCCCTGCAGATTTGCGGCCAATCGGCTGCTAGCAAGGGGTGTCAATCAACCTGATCGTATAGGATCGGGCGGATTGCAGACCACAGCCTCAGAGGTGGCGGACCAGTTATGGAGCAGCGATCTTAAGACTGCTGCTTCATAACTGCTGTTTCCGGCGGGCATCAGGGGCCATTCGGCCCTTGATAAATCAGCCCCTTAGTGTGGAAAGGTCAATATTTATTTTTTTGGTGGTTGTCCCAGGATATCAGAGGATGTTCCTAATATATACAGAACATACTAAAGGTAGAAAACCCTTTATCCAAACTGCTTGGGACCGGAAAAGGTTTGGATTTCAGAAAGTTTGGATTTTGGAATATTTGCATCTGTAAAATGGGACAGTTTGAAGAGGAGATGGGACTAAGAGTAAATAATATCTTATGTCATTTACAATATTTACATGTTATTATACAGCTTATACATGCAACATAATGAGTAGTTTTAGATCATTTGTAATACTTTTGTATACATAGTACCCTCAGAAAGATAGTACAGTACTGTAATCAGAAAGGCAGTTGTCGTTTTAAATAAATATAACTACTATTTGCATTGTAGAACACACACACAAAAAAGGCATAGAAGATTGAGACTTACAGACAGGCAAAAATAACTTTTGATAATTTTTTTTTTTTCAAAATATTTAAAAGGGACATAAAACCTAAAAATGTCTCTTTCATGATTCAGATAGAGGGGTCAATTTATCAAGCTCCATACGGAACTTGATTCCCTGTGTTTCGGCTCACCAGAAGCAGAAGTTATAAAGCAGCGGTCTAAAGACTCCAAAACCTGTCCATAACCTGTCCGCCTGCTCTGAGGCAGAGGACAGAAATCAACCCGATCGAAACACAGGGCATCAAGCTCCGTAGGGAGCCCAATGACTCTACTGAGAACTACTATACAGGGAGTGCAGAATTATTAGGCAAGTTGTATTTTTGAGGATTAATTTTATTATTGAACAACAACCATGTTCTCAATGAACCCAAAAAACTCATTAATATCAAAGCTGAATAGTTTTGGAAGTAGTTTTTAGTTTGTTTTTAGTTATAGCTATTTTAGGGGGTTATCTGTGTGTGCAGGTGACTATTACTGTGCATAATTATTAGGCAACTTAACAAAAAACAAATATATACCCATTTCAATGATTTATTTTTACCAGTGAAACCAATATAACATCTCAACATTCACAAATATATTTCTGACATTCTGACATTCAAAAACAAAACAAAAACAAATCAGTGACCAATATAGCCACCTTTCTTTGCAAGGACACTCAAAAGCCTGCCATCCATGGATTCTGTCAGTGTTTTGATCTGTTCACCATCAACATTGCGTGCAGCAGCAACCACAGCCTCCCAGACACTGTTCAGAGAGGTGTACTGTTTTCCCTCCTTGTAAATCTCACTTTTGATGATGGAACACAGGTTCTCAATGGAGTTCAGATCAGGTGAACAAGGAGGCCATGTCATTAGATTTTCTTCTTTTATACCCTTTCTTGCCAGCCACGCTGTGGAGTACTTGGATTCGTGTGATGGAGCATTGTCCTGCATGAAAATCATGTTTTTCTTGAAGGATGCAGACTTCTTCCTGTACCACTGCTTGAAGAAGGTGTCTTCCAGAAACTGGCAGTAGGAATGGGAGTTGAACTTGACTCCAACCCGAAAAGGCCCCACAAGCTCATCTTTGATGATACCAGCCCAAACCAGTACTCCACCTCCACCTTGCTGGCGTCTGAGTCGGACTGGAGCTCTCTGCCCTTTACCAATCCAGCCACGGGCCCATCCATCTGGCCCATCAAGACTCACTCTCATTTCATCAGTCCATAAAACCTTAGAAAAATCAGTCTTGAGATATTTCTTGGCCCAGTCTTGACGTTTCAGCTTGTGTGTCTTGTTCAGTGGTGGTCGTCTTTCAGCCTTTCTTACCTTGGCCATGTCTCTGAGTATTGCACACCTTTTGCTTTTGGGCACTCCAGTGATGTTGCAGCTCTGAAATATGGCCAAACTGGTGGCAAGTGGCATCTTGGCAGCTGCACGCTTGACTTTTCTCAGTTCATGGGCAGTTATTTTGTGCCTTGGTTTTTCTACACGCTTCTTGCGACCCTGTTGACTATTTTGAATGAAACGCTTGATTGTTCGATGATCACGCTTCAGAAGCTTTGCAATTTTAAGAGTGCTGCATCCCTCTGCAAGATATCGCACTATTTTTGACTTTTCTGAGCCTGACAAGTCCTTCTTTTGACCCATTTTGCCAAAGGAAAGGAAGTTGCCTAATAATTATGCACACCTGATATAGGGTGTTGATGTCATTAGACCACACCTCTTATCATTACAGAGATGCACATCACCTAATATGCTTAATTGGTAGTAGGCTTTCGAGCCTATACAGCTTGGAGTAAGACAACATGCGTAAAGAGGATGATGTGGTCAAAATACTCATTTGCCTAATAATTTTGCACTCACTGTACTCTTATAGTAACTAAATAACATACACCTTAAATGACTACAGTATATTGTCCTCTGCGTAACATTTTATTAAGTCAGACGGCTCCGTGGTTCTCTCAATGCTAGACTTTTATATTTCTGAGAGGTAACTAATTTAACCCCTTGAGTGCTAACAACGGCTCTGAGCCGTCTCAGAGTTTCCCACTCAGGTGCTAACGATGGCTCAGAGTCGTCACTAGCACTCTCCCACCTTGAGGGAGATCTGGGGGCTCCCACCCGCTCCTATCCTGGCGATCGTACCTGCATAGTGACAGGCATCACCGGGGCTTCACGTTTTGCGCAATGACGTGATGACGTCACAGCGCAACTTTATTAAAAATGTACAATACAAAGTATAGGGAAAGGGGGCATGCTGCTTAGAAGCCTGTATCTCAGGCTTCTAAGCAGCTACAGACCCCCAAGACCCACCGTTGGAAAGGTAATCGACTAACCTTTCCAACGGTGTAAGTCTTGGGGATCTGGAAAAAAAAATACTAAAGTTTTAAAAAAAACAAACTTAAATCACCTTAGCACCCAGGTGGGAAAGTGCTTAGCACTCAAAGGGTTAAAGGGACACTAAACCCAAAACATTTCTTTCATGATTCAGGTAGAGAATACAACTTTAAACAACATTCCATTTTACTTCTATTATCTAATTTGCTTCATTTTTTAGAAATCCTTTGTGGAAGAAATAGCAATGCACATGGGTGAGTCAATCGCACAAAGCATCTATGTGCAGCCACCAATCAGCAGCTACTGAGCCTATCCAGATATGCTTTTCAGCAAAGGATATCAAGGGAATGAAACAAATTAGATAATAGATGTAAATTAGAAAGTTGTTTAAAATTGAATGCTCTTTCAAAATCATGAAAGACAAAAATTGGGTTTAATGTCCCTTTAATTTAGACTATTATTTTAACTCTTCCTGTTTAAAAACAGAATGTATGCTTACCTGATAAATTTCTTTCTTTTGCGATGTACCGAGTCCACAGATTCATCCTTACTTGTGGGATATTATCCTTCCTAACAGGAAGTGGCAAAGAGAGCACCACAGCAGAGCTGTCTATATAGCTCCTCCCTTAACTCCACCCCCCAGTCATTCGACCAAAGGCCAAGGAAGAAAAAGGAGAAACTATAAGGTGCAGAGGTGACTGAAGTTTTCAATAAAAAATACAGGGCGGGCCGTGGACTCGGTACATCGCAAAATAAAGAAATTTATCGGGTAAGCATAAATTTTGTTTTCTTTTGCAAGATGTACCGAATCCACAGATTCATCCTTACTTGTGGGATACCAATACCAAAGCTTTAGGACACGGATGAAGGGAGGGACAAGCCAGGAACCTAAACGGAAGGCACCACTGCTTGCAAAACCTTTCTCCCAAAAATAGCCTCTGAAGAAGCAAAAGTATCAAATTTGTAAAATTTGGAAAAGGTATGAAGTGAAGACCAAGTCGCAGCCATTACAAATCTGTTCAACAAAAGCATCATTTTTAAAAGCCCATGTGGAAGCCACTGCTCTAGTAGAGCGAGCAGTAATTCTTTCAGGAGTCTCATAAGCCAAACGGATGATGCTTTTCAGCCAAAAGGAAAGAGAGGTAGCCGTAGCCTTTTGACCCCTACGTTTCCCAGAATAGACAACAAACAAAGAAGATGATTGACGAAAATCTTTGGTTGCCTGCAAATAGAACTTCAAAGCACGAACCACGTCCAAGTTGTGCAATAAACGTTCCTTCTTAGAAGATGGATTAGGACACAGAGAAGGAACAACAATCTCCTGATTGATATTCCTGTTAGTAACCACCTTAGGGAGGAACCCAGGTTTGGTACGCAAGACCACCTTATCAGCATGGAAAACAAGATAAGGCGAGTCACATTGTAATGCAGATAATTCAGAAACCCTTCGAGCTGAAGAGATAGCAACTAGAAACAGAACTTTCCAAGATAGAATCTTAATATCTATGGAATGCATGGGTTCAAACGGAACCCCCTGAAGAACATTAAGAACTAAATTTAAACTCCAAGGCGGAGCAACAGGTTTAAACACAGGCTTGATTCTAACTAAAGCCTGACAAAAAGCCCGAACGTCTGAGACGTCTGCCAGACGCTTGTGCAATAGAATGGACAGAGCAGATATCTGTCCTTTTAAGGAACTAGCTGACAATCCTTTCTCCAATCCTTCTTGAAGAAAGGACAAAATCCTAGGAATCCTGATCTTACTCCATGAGTATCCTTTGGATTTGCACCAAAAAAACAGAATTTATATCTTACCTGATAAATTCCTTTCTCCTACGGTGTGTCCGGTCCACGGCTTCATCCTTACTTGTGGGAATATTCTCTTCCCTAACAGGAAATGGCAAAGAGGCACACAGCAAAAGCTGTCCATATAGCCCCTCCTCCGGCCCCGCCCCGCAGTCATTCGACCGACGGTTAGGAGAAAAAGGAGAAACTATAGGGTGCCGTGGTGACTGTAGTGTATAGTAAAAATATTGAAGCCTGAGAAAAAGCCAGGGCGGGCCGTGGACCGGACACACCATAGGAGAAAGGAATTTATCAGGTAAGATATAAATTCTGTTTTCTCCTACATAGGTGTGTCCGGTCCACGGCTTCATCCTTACTTGTGGGAACCAATACCAAAGCTTTAGGACACGGATGAAGGGAGGGAACAAGTCAG